>NW_024606211.1:0-7219 GCF_018296145.1 Oncorhynchus tshawytscha | reverse complement strand
CTCTACTGTGTGTAGCCTCTCTACTGTGTGTAGCCTCTCTGTACTCTCTACTGTATATAGCCTCTCTACTGTATAGAGCCTCTCTACTGTGTGTAGCCTCTCTACTGTATATAGCCTCTCTACTGTGTGTAGCCTCGCTACTGTGTGTAGCCTCTCTACTGTATATAGCCTCTCTACTGTGTGTGTAGCCTCTCTACTGTTTATAGCTCTCTACTGTATATAGCCTCTCTACTGTATATAGCCTCTCTACTGTATATAGCCTCTCTACTGTATATAGCCTCTCTACTGTGTGTAGCCTCTCTACTGTATATAGCCTCTCTACTGTATATAGCCTCTCTACTGTATGTAGCCTCTCTACTCTGTGTAGCCTCTCTACTGTATATAGCCTCTCTACTGTATGTAGCCTCTCTACTGTATATAGCCTCTCTAATATATAGCCTCTCTACTGTATATAGCCTCTCTACTGTGTGTAGCCTCTCTACTGTATATAGCCTCTCTACTGTATATAGCCTCTCTACTGTGTAGCCTCTCTACTGTATGTAGCCTCTCTACTGTATGTGTAGCCTCTCTACTGTATGTAGCCTCTCTACTGTATATAGCCTCTCTACTGTATATAGCCTCTCTACTGTATATAGCCTCTACTGTGTGTAGCCTCTCTACTGTATAGCCTCTCTACTGTATATAGCCTCTCTACTGTATGTAGCCTCTCTACTCTGTGTAGCCTCCTCTCTGTATATAGCCTCTCTACTGTATGTAGCCTCTCTACTGTGTATAGCCTCTCTACTGTGTATAGCCTCTCTACTGTATATAGCTCTACTGTATATAGCCTCTCTACTGTGTGTAGCCTCTCTACTGTTTATAGCCTCTCTACTGTATATAGCCTCTCTACTGTATATAGCCTCTCTACTGTATATAGCCTCTCTACTGTATATAGCCTCTCTACTGTATATAGCCTCTCTAGTAGAGACGGAGGGAGGGAGGGAGGAAGAGAGACTGGGGCACTGAGGGGATGGAGGGAGGGAGGGAGGGAGGAAGAGAGACTGGGGCACTGAGGGGACGGAGGGAGGGAGGGAGGGAGGGAGGGAGGGAGGGAGGGAGGAGGGAGGGAGGGAGGGAGGGAGGGAGGGAGGGAGGGAGGAAGAGAGACTGGGGCACTGAGGGGACGGAGGGAGGGAGGGAGGAAGAGAGACTGGGGCACTGAGGGAGGGAGGGAGGGAGGGAGGAAGGAAGGAAGAGAGGCTGGGGCACTGAGGGATGGAGGGAGGGAGGGAGGAAGAGAGACTGGGGCACTGAGGGAGGGAGGAAGAGAGACTGGGGCACTGAGGGAGGGAGGGAGGAAGAGAGACTGGGGCACTGAGGGAGGGAGGGAGGGAGGGAGGGAGGGAGGGAGGGAGGGAGGGAGGGAGGGAGGGAGGGGAGGGAGGGAGGGAGGGAGGGAGGGAGGGAGGGAGCCTGGGGCACTGAGGGACGGAGGGAGGGAGGGAGGAAGAGAGACTGGGGCACTGAGGCAGGGAGGGAGGGAGGAAGAGAGACTGGGGCAGGGAGGGAGGGAGGAAGAGAGACTGGGGGACGGAGGGATGGAGGGAGGGAGGAAGAGAGACTGGGGCACTGAGGCAGGGAGGGAGGAAGGAAGAGAGACTGGGGCACTGAGGGGGAGGGAGGGAGGGAGGGAGGGAGGGAGGGAGGGAGGGAGGGAGGGAGGGAGGGAGGGAGGGGAGGGAGGGAGGGAGGGAGGGAGGGAGGGAGGGAGAGAGAGACTGGGGCACTGAGGGGACGGAGGGAGGGAGGGAGGAAGAGAGACTGGGGCACTGAGGGAGGGAGGGAGGAAGAGAGACTGGGGCACTGAGGGAGGGAGGGAGGGAGGGAGGAAGGAAGGAAGAGAGGCTGGGGCACTGAGGGATGGAGGGAGGGAGGGAGGAAGAGAGACTGGGGCACTGAGGGAGGGAGGAAGAGAGACTGGGGCACTGAGGGAGGGAGGAAGAGAGACTGGGGCACTGAGGGAGGGAGGGAGGAAGAGAGACTGGGGCACTGAGGGAGGGAGGGAGGGAGGGAGGGAGGGAGGGAGGGAGGGAGGGAGGGAGGAGGGAGGGAGGGAGGGAGGGAGGGAGGGAGGGAGGGAGGGAGAGAGAGAGAGAGACTGGGGCACTGAGGGGACGGAGGGAGGGAGGGAGGAAGAGAGACTGGGGCACTGAGGGGACGGAGTTTCACACGAATGCTGCCATCAATCCACGTATATAGCCTCGCTACTGTATATAACCTCTCTACTGTATAAAGCCTCGCTACTGTATATAGCCTCTACTGTGTGTAGCCTCTACTGTGTGTAGCCTCTCTACTGTGTATAGCCTCTCTACTGTATATAGCCTCTACTGTGTATAGCCTCTCTACTGTGTATAGCCTCTACTGTATGTAGCCTCTCTACTGTATATAGCCTCTACTGTATATAGCCTCTCTACTGTATATAGCCTCTCTACTGTATATAGCCTCTACTGTATATAACCTCTCTACTGTATATAACCTTCTCTACTGTATATAACCTCTCTACTGTATATAACCTCTCTAATGTATATAGCCTCTCTACTGTATATAGCCTCTCTAATGCATATAGCCTCTCTACTGTATATAGCCTCTCTAATGTATATAGTCTCGCTACTGTTATAACCTCTCTACTGTATATATTTATCTACTGTATATAGCCTCTCTACTGTATATACCCTCTCTACTGTATTTACAAACTCTACTGTGTATAGCCTCTACTGTATATAGCCACTCTACTGTATATAGCCACTCTACTGTATATAGCCTCTCTACTGTGTATAGTCTCTCTACTGTATATAGCCTCTCTACTGTATATAGCCTCTACTGTATATAACCTCTCTACTGTATATAGCCTCTCTACTGTATATAGCGTCTCTCCTGTATATAGCCTCTCTACTGTATATAACCTCTACTGTATATAGCCTCTCTACTGTATATAGCCTCTCTACTGTATATAACCTCTCTACTGTGTATAGCCTCTCTACTGTATATAGCCTCTCTACTGTATATAGCCTCTCTACTGTATATAGCCCCTCTACTGTATATAGCCTCTCTACTGTATATAACCTCTCTACTGTATATAACCTCTACTGTATATAGCCTCTCTACTGTATATAGCCTCTACTGTATATAACCTCTCTTTTGTATATAGCCTCTACTGTATATAGCCTCTCTACTGTATATAACCTCTCTACTGTATATAGCCTCTCTACTGTATATAGCCTCTCTACTGTATATAGCCTCTCTACTGTATATAGCCTCTCTACTGTATATAGCCTCTCTACTGTATATAGCCTCTCTACTGTATATAGCCTCTACTGTATATAGCCTCTCTACTGTATATAGCCTCTCTACTGTATATAGCCTCTCTACTGTATATAGCCTCTCTCCCGTATATAGCCTCTCTCTACTGTATATAGCCTCTACTGTATATAGCCTCTCTACTGTATATAGCCTCTCTACTGTATATAGCCTCTCTACTGTATATAACCTCTCTACTGTATATAGCCTCTCTACTGTATATAACCTCTCTACTGTATATAGCCTCTCTACTGTATATAGCCTCTCTACTGTATATAACCTCTCTACTGTATATAACCTCTCTACTGTATATAGCCTCTCTACTGTATATAATCTCTCTACTGTATATAACCTCTCTACTGTATATAGCCTCTCTACTGTATATAGCCTCTCTACTGTATATAGCCTCTCTACTGTATATAGCCTCTCTACTGTATATAACCTCTCTACTGTATATAGCCTCTCTACTGTATATAGCCTCTCTACTGTATATAACCTCTCTACTGTATATAACCTCTCTACTGTATATAGCCTCTCTACTGTATATAGCCTCTCTACTGTATATAGCCTCTCTCCCGTATATAGCCTCTCTACTGTATATAGCCTCTCTACTGTATATAGCCTCTACTGTATATAGCCTCTCTACTGTATATAACCTCTCTACTGTATATAACCTCTCTACTGTATATAGCCTCTCTACTGTATAGCCTCTCTACTCTATATAGCCTCTACTGTATATAGCCTCTCTACTGTATATAACCTCTCTACTGTATATAGCCTCTACTGTATAGCCTCTCTACTGTATAGCCTCTCTACTGTATAGCCTCTCTACTCTATATAGCCTCTCTACTGTATATAGCCTCTCTACTGTATATAACCTCTCTACTGTATATAGTCTCTCTACTGTATATAACCTCTCTACTGTATATAGTCTCTCTACTGTATATAACCTCTCTACTGTATATAACCTCTACTGTATATAGCCTCTCTACTGTATATAGCCTCTACTGTATATAGCCTCTCTACTGTATATAGCCTCTCTACTGTATATAACCTCTCTACTGTATATAGCCTCTCTACTGTATATAGCCTCTCTACTGTATATAACCTCTCTACTGTATATAACCTCTCTACTGTATATAGCCTCTCTACTGTATATAGCCTCTCTACTGTATATAGCCTCTCTCCCCCGTATATAGCCTCTCTACTGTATATAGCCTCTCTACTGTATATAGCCTCTCTACTGTATATAGCCTCTCTACTGTATATAGCCTCTCTACTGTATATAACCTCTCTACTGTATATAACCTCTCTACTGTATATAGCCTCTCTACTGTATAGCCTCTCTACTCTATATAGCCTCTCTACTGTATATAGCCTCTCTACTGTATATAGCCTCTACTGTATATAACCTCTCTACTGTATATAGCCTCTACTGTATATAGCCTCTCTACTGTATATAGCCTCTCTACTGTATATAACCTCTCTACTGTATATAGCCTCTCTACTGTATATAGCCTCTCTACTGTATATAGCCTCTCTACTGTATATAGCCTCTCTACTGTATATAACCTCTCTACTGTATATAACCTCTCTACTGTATATAACCTCTCTACTGTATATAACCTCTCTACTGTATATAGCCTCTCTACTGTATATAGCCTCTCTACTGTATATAACCTCTCTACTGTATATAACCTCTCTACTGTATATAACCTCTACTGTATATAACCTCTACTGTATATAACCTCTACTGTATATAACCTCTCTACTGTATATAACCTCTCTACTGTATATAACCTCTCTACTGTATATAGCCTCTCTACTGTATATAGCCTCTCTACTGTATATAACCTCTCTACTGTATATAACCTCTCTACTGTATATAGCCTCTACTGTATATAACCTCTCTACTGTATATAGCCTCTACTGTATATAGCCTCTCTACTGTATATAACCTCTACTGTATATAACCTCTCTACTGTATATAACCTCTCTACTGTATATAGCCTCTCTACTGTATATAACCTCTACTGTATATAACCTCTCTACTATATATAACCTCTCTACTGTATATAGCCTCTCTACTGTATATAGCCTCTCTACTGTTTATAGCCTCTCTACTGTATATAACCTCTCTACTGTATATAACCTCTCTACTGTATATAACCTCTCTACTGTATGTAGCCTCTCTACTGTATATAGCCTCTCTACTGTATATAGCCTCTCTACTGTATATAACCTCTCTACTGTATATAACCTCTACTGTATATAGCCTCTACTGTATATAGCCTCTCTACTGTATATAACCTATCTACTGTATATAACCTCTCACTGTATATAACCTCTCTACTGTATGTAGCCTCTCTCTACTGTATATAACCTCTCTACTGTATGTAGCCTCTCTACTGTATATAGCCTCTCTACTGTATATAACCTCTCTACTCTATAACCTCTCTACTGTATATAGCCTCTCTACTGTATATAACCTCTCTACTGTATATAGCCTCTCTACTGTATATAGCCTCTCTACTGTATATAGCCTCTCTACTGTATATAGCCTCTCTACTGTATATAGCCTCTACTGTATATAACCTCTACTGTATATAACCTCTCTACTGTATATAGCCTCTCTACTGTATATAGCCTCTCTACTGTATATAGCCTCTCTACTGTATATAGCCTCTCTACTGTATATAGCCTCTCTACTGTATATAGCTCTCTACTGTATATAGCCTCTCTACTGTATATAACCTCTCTACTGTATATAGCCTCTCTACTGTATATATAGCCTCTCTACTGTATATAGCCTCTCTACTGTATATAGCCTCTCTACTGTATATAGTCTCTCTACTGTATATAGCCTCTCTACTGTATATAGCCTCTCTACTGTATATAACCTCTCTACTGTATATAGCCTCTCTACTGTATATAGTCTCTCTACTGTATATAGCCTCTCTACTGTATATAGCCTCTCTACTGTATATAACCTCTCTACTGTATATAACCTCTACTGTATATAACCTCTCTACTGTATATAACCTCTCTACTGTATATAGTCTCTCTACTGTATATAGCCTCTCTACTGTATATAGCCTCTCTGCTGTATATAGCCTCTACTGTATATAGCCTCTCTACTGTATATAGCCTCTCTACTGTATATAACCTCTACTGTATATAACCTCTCTACTGTTATTTTCCACTGTCTTTTCCTTTTGTTTTATTTCTTTACTTACCTATTGTTCGGCGCACGTGACAAATAAACTTTGATTTGAAGTTGAAAGTCACTGAGCTCTGTAGTAACGCTATTCTCCAGCTAATGTTTGTCTATAGCGATTGCATGGTGGTGTGCTCAAACTTATACACCTGTCAGCAATGGGTGTGGCTGAAATAGCCGAATCCACTAATTTGAAGGGGTGTCCACATACTTTTGTATATATAGTGTATTGTTCATTGTTCGTATAGTCAGACTTTTCTCCAGACTCCATGCTAGCTAGTCCACTAGGGGCTCTAGAGGTAGAGACGATAGATCACACAACGCAGCCACAACTGCTTGTAAGACTAGGCCTCTGTCTCTATCTCTACCTTCTTGCCCTTTGTGCTGTTGTCTGTGCCCAAAAATGTTTGTACCATGTTGTGTTGCTACCATGTTGTTGTCGTGTGTAGCTGCCTTGCTATGTTGCCTTCCGTCTCTTTTTTATGTAGCGTTGTGTTGTCTCTTCTCTCTCTGTTTGTAAGAAAGCACAGAACCATCCTTTGCTTCTGATTGACCGAGACCTAATGTTAGCTACAAAAGGCAAATAAAAAAATGCTAAACAAGAATGCATACAAGAAATACACTATCAATTATTTACACGAGAAACTAAAAAGGCTATAATTACTC
>NW_024606210.1:0-7218 GCF_018296145.1 Oncorhynchus tshawytscha | reverse complement strand
GATGGTAGACCAGGCTAATATAATGACCGGGGTGGTAGACCAGGGTAATATAATGACAGTAGATGGTAGACCAGGCTTATATAATGAAAGTAGAGGGGAGACCAGGGTAATATAATGACAGTAGATGGTAGACCAGGGTAATATAATGACCGGGGATGGTAGACCAGGGTAATATAATCACAGTAGATGGTAGACCAGGCTAATATAATGACCGGGGATGGTAGACCAGGGTAATATAATGACAGTAGATGGTAGACCAGGCTTATATAATGACAGTAGAGGGTAGACCAGGGTAATATAATGACAGTAGATGGTAGACCAGGGTAATATAATGACAGTAGAGGGTAGACCAGGGTAATATAATGACAGTAGATGGTAGACCAGGGTAATATAATGACAGTAGATGGTAGACCAGGGTAATATAATGACAGTAGATGGTAGACCAGGGTAATGTAATGACAGGGGATGGTAGACCAGGGTAATATAATGACAGTAGATGGTAGACCAGGGTAATATAATGACAGTAGAGTTTAGACCAGGTAATATAATAACAGGGGATGGTAGATCAGGGTAATATAATGACAGTTTATGGTAGACCAGGGTAATATAATGACAGTAGAGGTAGACCAGGGTAATATAATGACAGTAGATGGTAGACCAGGGTAATATAATGACAGTAGAGGATAGACCAGGGTAATATAATGAAAGTAGACGGTAGACCACGGTAATATAATGACAGTAGAGGGTAGACCAGGGTAATATAATGACAGTAGATGGTAGACCAGTTTAATATAATGACAGTAGATGGTAGACCAGGGTAATATAATGACAGTAGATGGTAGACAGGGTAATATAATGACAGTAGATGGTAGACCAGGGTAATATAATGACAGTAGAAGGGAGACCAGGGGAGTAGATGGTAGGGTAATATAATGACAGTAGATGGTAGACCAGGGTAATATAATGACAGTAGATGGTAGACCAGGGTATTATAATGACAGTAGATGGTAGACCAGGGTAATATAATGACAGGAGATGGTAGACCAGGGTAATATAAACCAGGGTAATATAGACCAGGGTAATATAATGACAGTAGGTGGTAGACCAGGGTAATATAATGACAGTAGATGGCAGGCCAGGGTAATATAATGACAGTAGATGGTAGACCAGGGTAATATAATGACAGGGGATGGTAGACCAGGGTAATATAATGACAGTATGTGGTAGACCAGGGTAATATAATCACAGTAGATGGTAGACGAGGGAAATAATAATGACATTAAATGGTTGACCAGGGTAATATAATGACAGTAGATGGTAGACCAGGGAAATATAGTGACAGTAGATGGTAGACCAGGGTAATATAATGACAGTAGATGGCAGACCAGGGTAATATAATGACAGTAGATGGTAGAGCAGGGTAATATAGTGACAGTAGATGGTAGACCAGGGTAATATAATGACAGTAGAAGGGAGACCAGGGGAGAGTAGGGTAATATAATGACAGTAGATGGTAGACCAGGGTAATATAATGACAGTAGATGGTAGACCAGGGTAATATAATGACAGGAGATGGTAGACCAGGGTAATATAAACCAGGGTAGTATAGACCAGGGTAATATAATGACAGTATATGGTAGACCAGGGTAATATAATCACAGTAGATGGTAGACCAGGGAAATAATAATGACATTAGATGGTAGACCAGGGTAATATAATGACAGTAGATGGTAGACCAGGGTAATATAGTGACAGTAGATGGTAGACCAGGGTAATATAATGACAGTAGATGGTAGACCAGGGTATTATAATGACAGTAGATGGTAGACCAGGGTAATATAATGACAGGAGATGGTAGACCAGGGTAATATAAACCAGGGTAATATAGACCAGGGTAATATAATGACAGTATATGGTAGACCAGGGTAATATAATCACAGTAGATGGTAGACGAGGGAAATAATAATGACATTAGATGGTAGACCAGGGTAATATAATGACAGTAGATGGTAGACCAGGGTAATATAGTGACAGTAGATGGTAGACCAGGGTAATATAATGACAGTAGATGGCAGACCAGGGTAATATAATGACAGTAGAGTTTAGACCAGGGTAATGTAATGACAGGGGATGGTAGACCAGGGTAATATAATGACAGTAGATGGTAGACCAGGGTAATATAATGACAGTAGAGTTTAGACCAGGGTAATATAATAACAGAGGATGGTAGATCAGGGTAATATATTGACAGTAGATGGTAGACCAGGGTAATATAATGACAGTGGATGGTAGACCAGGGTAATATAATGACATTAGAGACCAGGGTAATATAATGACAGTAGATGGTAGACCAGGGTAATATAATGACAGTAGATGGTAGACCAGGGTAATATAATGACAGTAGATGGTAGACCAGGGTAATATAATGACAGTAGAGGGGAGACCAGGGTAATATAATGACAGTAGAGGTTAGACCAGGGTAATATAATGACAGTAGATGGTAGACCAGGGTAATATAATGACAGTAGATGGTAGACCAGGGTAATATAATGACAGTAGATGGTAGACCAGGGTAATATAATGACAGTAGATGGCAGACCAGGGTAATATAATGACAGTAGATGGTAGACCAGGGTAATATAATGACAGGGGATGGTAGACCAGGGTAATATAATGACAGTAGATGGCAGACAAGGGTAATATAATGACAGTATATGGTAGACCAGGGTAATATAATGACAGTGGATGGTAGACCAGGGTAATATAATGAAAGTAGAGGGGAGACCAGGGTAATATAATGACAGTAGATGGTAGACCAGGGTAATATAATGACCGGGGATGGTAGACCAGGGTAATATAATCACAGTAGATGGTAGACCAGGCTAATATAATGACCGGGGATGGTAGACCAGGGTAATATAATGACAGTAGATGGTAGACCAGGCTTATATAATGAAAGTAGAGGGGAGACCAGGGTAATATAATGACAGTAGATGGTAGACCAGGGTAATATAATGACCGGGGATGGTAGACCAGGGTAATATAATGACAGTAGATGGTAGACCAGGCTAATATAATGACAGGGGATGGTAGACCAGGGTAATATAATGACAGTAGATGGTAGACCAGGCTTATATAATGACAGTAGATGGTAGACCAGGGTAATATAATGACAGTAGATGGTAGACCAGGGTAATATAATGACAGTAGAGGGTAGACCAGGGTAATATAATGACAGTAGATGGTAGACCAGGGTAATATAATGACAGTAGATGGTAGACCAGGGTAATATAATGACAGTAGATGGTAGACCAGGGTAATATAATGACAGTAGATGGTAGACCAGGGTAATGTAATGACAGGGGATGGTAGACCAGGGTAATATAATGACAGTAGATGGTAGACCAGGGTAATATAATGACAGTAGAGTTTAGACCAGGGTAATATAATAACAGGGGATGGTAGATCAGGGTAATATAATGACAGTTTATGGTAGACCAGGGTAATATAATGACAGTAGAGGGTAGACCAGGGTAATATAATGACAGTAGATGGTAGACCAGGGTAATATAATGACAGTAGAGGATAGACCAGGGTAATATAATGAAAGTAGACGGTAGACCACGGTAATATAATGACAGTAGAGGGTAGACCAGGGTAATATAATGACAGTAGATGGTAGACCAGTTTAATATAATGACAGTAGATGGTAGACCAGGGTAATATAATGACAGTAGATGGTAGAGCAGGGTAATATAGTGACAGTAGATGGTAGACCAGGGTAATATAATGACAGTAGAAGGGAGACCAGGGGAGAGTAGGGTAATATAATGACAGTAGATGGTAGACCAGGGTAATATAATGACAGTAGATGGTAGACCAGGGTATTATAATGACAGTAGATGGTAGACCAGGGTAATATAATGACAGGAGATGGTAGACCAGGGTAATATAAACCAGGGTAATATAGACCAGGGTAATATAATGACAGTAGGTGGTAGACCAGGGTAATATAATGACAGTAGATGGCAGGCCAGGGTAATATAATGACAGTAGATGGTAGACCAGGGTAATATAATGACAGGGATGGTAGACCAGGGTAATATAATGACAGTATGTGGTAGACCAGGGTAATATAATCACAGTAGATGGTAGACCAGGGAAATAATAATGACATTAAATGGTTGACCAGGGTAATATAATGACAGTAGATGGTAGACCAGGGTAAATATAGTGACAGTAGATGGTAGACCAGGGTAATATAATGACAGTAGATGGCAGACCAGGGTAATATAATGACAGTAGATGGTAGACAGGGTAATATAATGACAGTAGATGGTAGACCAGGGTAATATAATGACAGTAGAAGGGAGACCAGGGGAGAGTAGGGTAATATAATGACAGTAGATGGTAGACCAGGGTAATATAATGACAGTAGATGGTAGACCAGGGTAATATAATGACAGTAGATGGTAGACCAGGGTAATATAAACCAGGGTAATATAGACCAGGGTAATATAATGACAGTATATGGTAGACCAGGGTAATATAATCACAGTAGATGGTAGACGAGGGAAATAATAATGACATTAGATGGTAGACCAGGGTAATATAATGACAGTAGATGGTAGACCAGGGTAATATAGTGACAGTAGATGGTAGACCAGGGTAATATAATGACAGTAGATGGCAGACCAGGGTAATATAATGACAGTAGAGTTTAGACCAGGGTAATGTAATGACAGGGGATGGTAGACCAGGGTAATATAATGACAGTAGATGGTAGACCAGGGTAATATAATGACAGTAGAGTTTAGACCAGGGTAATATAATAACAGGGGATGGTAGATCAGGGTAATATATTGACAGTAGATGGTAGACCAGGGTAATATAATGACAGTAGAGTTTAGACCAGGGTAATATAATAACAGGGGATGGTAGATCAGGGTAATATAATGACAGTTTATGGTAGACCAGGGTAATATAATGACAGTAGAGGGTAGACCAGGGTAATATAATGACAGTAGATGGTAGACCAGGGTAATATAATGACAGTAGAGGATAGACCAGGGTAATATAATGAAAGTAGATGGTAGACCACGGTAATATAATGACAGTAGAGGGTAGACCAGGGTAATATAATGACAGTAGATGGTAGACCAGTTTAATATAATGACAGTAGATGGTAGACCAGGGTAATATAATGACAGTAGATGGTAGAGCAGGGTAATATAGTGACAGTAGATGGTAGACCAGGGTAATATAATGACAGTAGAAGGGAGACCAGGGGAGAGTAGGGTAATATAATGACAGTAGATGGTAGACCAGGGTAATATAATGACAGTAGATGGTAGACCAGGGTAATATAATGACAGGAGATGGTAGACCAGGGTAATATAAACCAGGGTAATATAGACCAGGGTAATATAATGACAGTAGGTGGTAGACCAGGGTAATATAATGACAGTAGATGGCAGGCCAGGGTAATATAATGACAGTAGATGGTAGACCAGGGTAATATAATGACAGGGGATGGTAGACCAGGGTAATATAATGACAGTATATGGTAGACCAGGGTAATATAATCACAGTAGATGGTAGACGAGGGAAATAATAATGACATTAAATGGTTGACCAGGGTAATATAATGACAGTAGATGGTAGACCAGGGTAATATAGTGACAGTAGATGGTAGACCAGGGTAATATAATGACAGTAGATGGCAGACCAGGGTAATATATTGACAGTAGAGTTTAGACCAGGGTAATGTAATGACAGGGGATGGTAGACCAGGGTAATATAATGACAGTAGATGGTAGACCAGGGTAATATAATGACAGTAGAGTTTAGACCAGGGTAATATAATAACAGGGGATGGTAGATCAGGGTAATATATTGACAGTAGATGGTAGACCAGGGTAATATAATGACAGTGGATGGTAGACCAGGGTAATATAATGACATTAGAGACCAGGGTAATATAATGACAGTAGATGGTAGACCAGGGTAATATAATGACAGTAGAGGGTAGACCAGGGTAATATAATGACAGTAGATGGTAGACCAGGGTAATATAATGACAGTAGAGGGGAGACCAGGGTAATATAATGACAGTAGAGGGTAGACCAGGGTAATATAATGACAGTAGATAGTAGACCAGGGTAATATAATGACAGTAGATAGTAGACCAGGGTATTATAATGACAGTAGATGGCAGACCAGGGTAATATAATGACAGTAGATGGTAGACCAGGGTAATATAATGACAGTAGATGGCAGGCCAGGGTAATATAATGACAGTAGATGGTAGACCAGGGTAATATAATGACAGGGGATGGTAGACCAGGGTAATATAATGACAGTAGATGGTAGACCAGGGTAATATATAATGACCAGGGTAATATAATGACAGTAGGTAGACCAGGGTAATATAATGACAGTAGATATAGACCAGGGTAATATAATGACAGTAGATGGTAGACCAGGGTAATATAATGACAGGGGTAATGGTAGACCAGGGTAATATAATGACAGTAGATGGTTGACCAGGGTAATATAATGACAGTAGATGGTAGACCAGGGTAATATAGTGACAGTAGATGGTAGACCAGGGTAATATAATGACAGTAGATGGCAGACCAGGGTAATATAATGACAGTAGAGTTTAGACCAGGGTAATGTAATGACAGGGGATGGTAGACCAGGGTAATATAATGACAGTAGATGGTAGACCAGGGTAATATAATGACAGTAGATGGCAGACCAGGGTAATATAATGACAGTAGATGGTAGACCAGGGTAATATAATGACAGGGATGGTAGACCAGGGTAATATAATGACAGTAGATGGCAGACCAGGGTAATATAATGACAGTATATGGTAGACCAGGGTAATATAATGACCGGGGATGGTAGACCAGGGTAATATAATCACAGTAGATGGTAGACCAGGGCTAATATAATGACCGGGGATGGTAGACCAGGGTAATATAATGATAGTAGAAGGTAGACCAGGCTAATATAATGACAGTAGAGGGTAGACCAGGGTAATATAATGACAGTAGATGGTAGACCAGGGTAATATAATGACAGTAGATGGTAGACCAGGGTAATATAATGACAGTAGATGGTAGAGCAGGGTAATATAGTGACAGTAGATGGTAGACCAGGGTAATATAATGACAGTAGAAGGGAGACCAGGGGAGAGTAGGGTAATAT
>NW_024606209.1:0-7210 GCF_018296145.1 Oncorhynchus tshawytscha | reverse complement strand
TGACACAACGTACTGTACATGAAAATGGACCCTATACTCGTCTGTAGGTTGTTATAACGCAGTGAAAGATTCAGATGTAATTTAACAAAGCAGACTTTAATAATGAAAGAGAGGAGTCAGCCTATAGGGGTTAAGGAGATGAGAGAGAGGAGTTAACCTATAGGGGTTAAGGAGATGAGAGAGAGAGGAGTCAGCCTATATAGGTTAAGGAGATGAGAGAGAGAGGAGTCAGCCTATAGGGGTTAAGGAGATGAGAGAGAGAGTCAGCCTATAGGGGTTAAGGAGATGAGAGAGAGGAGTCAGCCTATAGGGGTTAAGGAGATGAGAGAGGAGTCAGCCTATAGGGGTTAAGGAGATGAGAGAGAGAGGAGTCAGCCTATAGGGGTTAAGGAGATGAGAGAGAGGAGTCAGCCTATAGGGTTAAGGAGATGAGAGAGAGGAGTCAACCTATAGGGGTTAAGGAGATGAGAGAGAGGAGTCAGCCTATAGGGGTTAAGGAGATGAGAGAGAGGGAGTCAGCCTATAGGGGTTAAGGAGATGAGAGAGAGAGGAGTCAGCCTATAGGGGTTAAGGAGATGAGAGAGAGGAGTCAGCCTATAGGGGTTAAGGAGATGAGAGAGAGAGGAGTCAGCCTATAGGGGTTAAGGAGATGAGAGAGAGGAGTCAGCCTATAGGGGTTAAGGAGATGAGAGAGAGAGGAGTCAGCCTATAGGGGTTAAGGAGATGAGAGAGAGAGGAGTCAGCCTATAGGGGTTAAGGAGATGAGAGAGAGAGGAGTCAGCCTATAGGGGTTAAGGAGATGAGAGAGAGGAGTCAGCCTATAGGGGTTAAGTAGATGAGAGAGAGGAGTCAGCCTATAGGGGTTAAGGAGATGAGAGAGAGAGGAGTCAGCCTATAGGGGTTAAGGAGATGAGAGAGAGAGGAGTCAGCCTATAGGGGTTAAGGAGATGAGAGAGAGAGGAGTCAGCCTATAGGGGTTAAGGAGATGAGAGAGAGAGGAGTCAGCCTATAGGGGTTAAGGAGATGAGAGAGAGGAGTTAACCTATAGGGGTTAAGGAGATGAGAGAGAGGAGTCAGCCTATAGGGGGTTAAGGAGATGAGAGAGAGAGGAGTCAGCCTATAGGGGTTAAGGAGATGAGAGAGAGGAGTTAACCTATAGGGGTTAAGGAGATGAGAGAGAGGAGTCAGCCTATAGGGGTTAAGGAGATGAGAGAGAGGAGTCAGCCTATAGGGGTTAAGGAGATGAGAGAGAGAGGAGTCAGCCTATATGGGTTAAGGAGATGAGAGAGAGGAGTTACCCTATAGGGGTTAAGGAGATGAGAGAGAGAGGAGTCAGCCTATATGGGTTAAGGAGATGAGAGAGAGGAGTCAGCCTATATGGGTTAAGGAGATGAGAGAGAGGAGTCAGCCTATATGGGTTAAGGAGATGAGAGAGAGAGAGTCAGCCTATATGGGTTAAGGAGATGAGAGAGAGGAGTCAGCCTATATGGGTTAAGGAGATGAGAGAGAGAGGAGTCAGCCTATAGGGGTTAAGGAGATGAGAGAGAGAGGAGTCAGCCTATATGGGTTAAGGAGATGAGAGAGAGGAGTCAGCCTATATGGGTTAAGGAGATGAGAGAGAGAGGAGTCAGCCTATATGGGTTAAGGAGATGAGAGAGAGAGGAGTCAGCCTATATGGGTTAAGGAGATGAGAGAGAGAGGAGTCAGCCTATATGGGTTAAGGAGATGAGAGAGAGGAGTCAGCCTATAGGGGTTAAGGAGATGAGAGAGAGAGGAGTCAGCCTATATGGGTTAAGGAGATGAAAGAGAGAGGAGTCAGCCTATATGGGTTAAGGAGATGAGAGAGAGGAGTCAGCCTATAGGGGTTAAGGAGATGAGAGAGAGAGAGGAGTCAGCCTATATGGGTTAAGGAGATGAGAGAGAGAGGAGTCAGCCTATATGGGTTAAGGAGATGAGAGAGAGAGGAGTCAGCCTATAGGGGTTAAGGAGATGAGAGAGAGAGGAGTCAGCCTATATGGGTTAAGGAGATGAGAGAGAGAGGAGTCAGCCTATATGGGTTAAGGAGATGAGAGAGAGAGGAGTCAGCCTATATGGGTTAAGGAGATGAGAGAGAGAGGAGTCAGCCTATATGGGTTAAGGAGATGAGAGAGAGGAGTTACCCTATAGGGGGTTAAGGAGATGAGAGAGAGGAGTCAGCCTATATGGGTTAAGGAGATGAGAGAGAGGAGTCAGCCTATATGGGTTAAGGAGATGAGAGAGAGGAGTCAGCCTATATGGGTTAAGGAGATGAGAGAGAGAGGAGTCAGCCTATATGGGTTAAGGAGATGAGAGAGAGAGGAGTCAGCCTATATGGGTTAAGGAGATGAGAGAGAGAGGAGTCAGCCTATATGGGTTAAGGAGATGAGAGAGAGGAGTCAGCCTATAGGGGTTAAGGAGATGAGAGAGAGAGGAGTCAGCCTATATGGGTTAAGGAGATGAAAGAGAGAGGAGTCAGCCTATATGGGTTAAGGAGATGAGAGAGAGGAGTCAGCCTATAGGGGTTAAGGAGATGAGAGAGAGAGGAGTCAGCCTATATGGGTTAAGGAGATGAGAGAGAGAGGAGTCAGCCTATATGGGTTAAGGAGATGAGAGAGAGGGAGTCAGCCTATAGGGGTTAAGGAGATGAGAGAGAGAGGAGTCAGCCTATATGGGTTAAGGAGATGAGAGAGAGAGGAGTCAGCCTATATGGGTTAAGGAGATGAGAGAGAGAGGAGTCAGCCTATATGGGTTAAGGAGATGAGAGAGAGAGGAGTCAGCCTATATGGGTTAAGGAGATGAGAGAGAAAGGAGTTACCCTATAGGGGTTAAGGAGATGAGAGAGAAAGGAGTTACCCTATAGGGTTAAGGAGATGAGAGAGAGAGGAGTCAGCCTATAGGGGTTAAGGAGATGAGAGAAAGGAGTCACCCTATAGGGGTTAAGGAGATGAGAGAGAGGAGTCAGCCTATAGGGGTTAAGGAGATGAGAGAGGAGTCAGCCTATAGGGGTTAAGGAGATGAGAGAAAGGAGTTACCCTTTTGGGGTTAAGGAGATGAGAGGAAGGAGTTACCCTATAGGGGTTAAGGAGATGAGAGAGAGGAGTCAGCCTATAGGGGTTAAGGAGATGAGAGAGAGGAGTCAGCCTATAGGGGTTAAGGAGATGAGAGAGAGGAGTCAGCCTATAGGGGTTAAGGAGATGAGAGAGAGGAGTCAGCCTATAGGGGTTAAGGAGATGAGAGAGAGGAGTCAGCCTATAGGGGTTAAGGAGATGAGAGAGAGGAGTCAGCCTATAGGGGTTAAGGAGATGAGAGAGAGGAGTCAGCCTATAGGGGTTAAGGAGATGAGAGAGAGAGAGGAGTCAGCCTATAGGGGTTAAGGAGATGAGAGAGAGAGAGGAGTCAGCCTATAGGGGTTAAGGAGATGAGAGAGAGAGGAGTCAGCCTATAGGGGTTAAGGAGATGAGAGAGAGAGAGGAGTCAGCCTATAGGGGTTAAGGAGATGAGAGAGAGAGAGGAGTCAGCCTATAGGGGTTAAGGAGATGAGAGAGAGAGGAGTCAGCCTATAGGGGTTAAGGAGATGAGAGAGAGGAGTTAACCTATAGGGGTTAAGGAGATGAGAGAGAGGAGTCAGCCTATAGGGGTTAAGGAGATGAGAGAGAGGACAGGTACAGGTAAACAGAGAGGACATAGCATGGCTCTATCTGAGAAACCTCTTCATATGAAAAAGATGACGCTGAAGAACATGGCTGACGTTTTACATTCTCTCAACCAATTGTGCTGATTTCTTAGTTTTGTTGCGCAACTTATTTTTACATAATGTTGCTACCGTTTCTTATGACCGAAAATAACTTCTGGACATCAGAACAGCGATTACTCACCACGGACTGGAAGAAACTTTATCCTTTAACGAGTCTGAGTAGAATGATATCCTGCTTTCACTGGAACAAGCCCAGATCCTTGTCATTTGCTTGAAGAAAAGACGCCGCAGATCAGGCAGCCTGCTGAGAATCCGTAGCCACGCGAGTAAACTCCCACTGCCATCCGTTCTTCTTGCTAATGTGCAATAATTGGAAAATAAAATTGATGACCTACGATTAAGATTATCCTACCAACGGGACATTAAAAACTGAAATATCTTATGTTTCAATGAGATGTGGCTGAACAATGAGATGTGGCAGATCAGAGAAGCTACGTCTGCTAAGACAAGGGGTGGGGATGTATCTATTTGTCAATAACAGCTGGTGCACGATGTCTAATATTAAAGAAGTCTCGAGGTATTGCTCGCCTGAGGTAGAGTACCTATGATAAGCTGTAGACCACACTATCTACCAAGAGAATTCTCATCTATAATATTCGTAGCTGTCTATTTACCACAACAGAACGAAGCTGGCACTAAGACCGCTCTCAACCAACTATATAAGGCCATAAGCAAAGAAGAAAATGCTCACCCAGAAGCGGCGCTCCTAGTGGCCAAGGACTTTAATGCAGGCAAACTTAAATCAAATCAAAACCAAATTATTACCAGCATGTCATATGTGCAACCAGAGTTAACAAATTCCTAGACCACCTTTACTCCACACAGAGATGCATACAAAGCTCTCCCCCGCCCTCCATTTGGCAAATCTGACCATAATTCTATCCTCCGGATTCCTGAGTTCAAGCAAAACTAAAGCAGTAAGTACCAGTGACTCGCTAAACATGGAAGTGGTCAGATGACGCGGATGCTACACTACAGAACTGTTTTGCTAGCACAGACTGGAATATGTTCCAGGATTCATCCAATGGCAATGAGGAGTATACCACCTGTCACTGGCTTCATCAATAAGTGCATCGACGATGTCGTCCCCACAGTGACTGTACGTACATATTCCAACCAGAAGCCATGGATTACAGGCAACTTCTGCATCGAGCTAAAGGCTAGAGCTGCTGCTTTCAAGGAGCAGGAGAATAATCCGGACGCTTATAAGAAATCTCGCTATGCCCTCAGACAAACCATCAAACAAGCAAAGCATCAATACAGGATTAAGATTGAATCCTACTACCCCGGCTCTGACGCTCATCAGATGTGGCAGGGCTTGAAAACTATTATGGACAACAAAGGGAAACTCTGACGTGAGTTGCCCAGTGACGCGAGCCTACCAGACGAGCTAAATACCTTTATGCTCGCTTCGAGGCAAGCAACACTGAAGCATGCACGCGAGCACCAGCTGTTCTGGATGACTGTGTGATAACGCTCTCGGTAGCTGATATGAACAAAACCTTAAACAGGTCAACATTCACAAAGCCGCTGGGCCAGACAGAATACCAGGATGTGTACTCAAAGCATATGCGGACCAACTGTCAAGCGTCTTCACTGACATTTTCAACCTCTCCCTGACCGAGTCAGTAACACCTACATGTTTCAAGCAGACCACCATAGTCCCTGTGCCTATGGAAGCGAAGGTAACCTGCCTAAATAATTACCGCCCGTGGCACTCACGTCGGTAGCCATGAAGTGCTTTGAAAGGCTGGTCATGGCTCACATCAACAGCATCCTCCCGGACACCCTAGACCCACTCCACCCGCATACCGCCCAAACAGATCCACAGAGGACGCAATCTCAATCACACTCCACACTGCCCTTTCAAAAGGAACACCTATGTGAGAATGCTGTTCATTGACTACAGCTCAGTGTTCAACACCATCGTGCCCACGAAGCTCATCACTAAGCTAAGGACTCTGGAACTAAACACCTCCCTCTGCAACTGGATTTTGGACATCCTGACGGGCCACCCCAAGGTGGTAAGAGTAGGCAACAACACATCTGTCACGCTGATCCTTAACACTGGGGCCCCTCAGGGGTGTGTACAGTGCCTTGCGAAAGTATTCGGCCCCCTTGAACTTTGTGACCTTTTGCCACATTTCAGGCTTCAAACATAAAGATATAAAACTGTATTTTTTGTGAAGAATCAACAACAAGTGGGACACAATCATGAAGTGGAACGACATTTATTGGATATTTCAAACTTTAACAAATCAAAAACGGAAAAATTGGGCGTGCAAAATTATTCAGCCCCCTTAAGTTAGTACTTTGTAGTGCCACCTTTTGCTGCGATTACAGCTGTAAGTCGCTTGGGGTATGTCTCTATCAGTTTTGCACATCGAGAGACTGACATTTTTTCCCATTCCTCCTTGCAAAACAGCTCGAGCTCAGTGAGGTTGGATGGAGAGCATTTGTGAACAGCAGTTTTCAGTTCTTTCCACAGATTCTCGATTGGATTCAGGTCTGGACTTTGACTTGGCCATTCTAACACCTGGATATGTTTATTTTTTAACCATTCCATTGTAGATTTTGCTTTATGTTTTGGATCATTGTCTTGTTGGAAGACAAATCTCCGTCCCAGTCTCAGGTCTTTTGCAGACTCCATCAGGTTTTCTTCCAGAATGGTCCTGTATTTGAGCTGTGTTGCTTTTACGCCAAACATAACGTTTTGCATTGTTGCCAAAAAGTTCAATTTTGGTTTCATCTGACCAGAGCACCTTCTTCCACATGTTTGGTGTGTCTCCCAGGTGGCTTGTGGCAAACTTTAAACAACACTTTTTATGGATATCTTTAAGAAATGTCTTTCTTCTTGCCACTCTTCCATAAAGGCCAAATTATGTGCAATATATGACTGATTGTTGTCCTATGGACAGAGTCTCCCACCTCAGCTGTAGATCTCTGCAGTTCATCCAGAGTGATCATGGGCCTCTTGGCTGCATCTCTGATCAGTCTTCTCCTTGTATGAGCTGAAAGTTTAGAGGGACGGCCAGGTCTTGGTAGATTTGCAGTGGTCTGATACTCCTTCCATTTCAATATTATCGCTTGCACAGTGCTCCTTGGGATGTTTAAAGCTTGGGAAATCTTTTGTATCCAAATCCGGCTTTAAACTTCTTCAGAACAGTATCTCGGACCTGCCTGGTGTGTTCCTTGTTCTTCATGATGCTCTCTGCGCTTTTAACGGACCTCTGAGACTATCACAGTGCAGGTGCATTTATACAGAGACTTGATTACACACAGGTGGATTGTATTTATCATCATTAGTCATTTAGGTCAACATTGGATCATTCAGAGATCCTCACTGAACTTCTGGAGAGTTTGCTGCACTGAAAGTAAAGGGGCTGAACTTTTAAAAAAGTTTGAAATATCCAATAAATGTTGTTCCACCTCATGATT
>NW_024606208.1:0-7207 GCF_018296145.1 Oncorhynchus tshawytscha | reverse complement strand
ATAGAGACAGTAGATCTAGCTGGTCTGTCATAATATAATAGAGACAGTAGATCTAGCTGGTCTGTCATAATATAATAGAGACAGTAGATCTAGCTGGTCTGTCATAATATAATAGAGACAGTAGATCTAGCTGGTCTGTCATAATATAATAGAGACAGTAGATCTAGCTGGTCTGTCATAATATAATAGAGACAGTAGATCTAGCTGGTCTGTCATAATATAGTAGAGACAGTAGATCTAGCTGGTCTGTCATAATATAATAGAGACAGTAGATCTAGCTGGTCTGTCATAATATAATAGAGACAGTAGATCTAGCTGGTCTGTCATAATATAATAGAGACAGTAGATCTAGCTGGTCTGTCATAATATAATAGATACAGTAGATCTAGCTGGTCTGTCATAATATAATAGAGACAGTAGATCTAGCTGGTCTGTCATAATATAATAGAGACAGTAGATCTAGCTGGTCTGTCATAATATAATAGAGACAGTAGATCTAGCTGGTCTGTCATAATATAATAGAGACAGTAGATCTAGCTGGTCTGTCATAATATAATAGAGACAGTAGATCTAGCTGGTCTGTCATAATATAATAGAGACAGTAGATCTAGCTGGTCTGTCATAATATAGTAGAGACAGTAGATCTAGCTGGTCTGTCATAATATAGTAGTGACAGTAGATCTAGCTGGTCTGTCATACTATAATAGAGACAGTAGATATATCTGGTCTGTCATAATATATTAGAGACAGTAGATCTAGCTGGTCTGTCATAATATAATAGAGACAGTAGATCTAGCTGGTCTGTCATAATATAATAAAGACAGTAGATCTAGCTGGTCTGTCATAATATAATAGAGACAGTAGATCTAGCTGGTCTGTCATAATATAGTAGATACAGTAGATCTAGCTGGTCTGTCATAATATAATAGAGACAGTAGATCTAGCTGGTCTGTCATAATATAATAGAGACAGTAGATCTAGCTGGTCTGTCATAATATAATAGAGACAGTAGATCTAGCTGGTCTGTCATAATATAATAGAGACAGTAGATCTAGCTGGTCTGTCATAATATAATAGAGACAGTAGATCTAGCTGGTCTGTCATAATATAATAGATACAGTAGATCTAGCTGGTCTGTCATAATATAATAGAGACAGTAGATCTAGCTGGTCTGTCATAATATAATAGAGACATTAGATCTAGCTGGTCTGTCATAATATAGTAGAGACAGTAGATCTAGCTGGTCTGTCATAATATAATAGAGACAGTAGATCTAGCTGGTCTGTCATAATATAATAGAGACAGTAGATCTAGCTGGTCTGTCATAATATAATAGAGACAGTAGATCTAGCTGGTCTGTCATAATATAATAGAGACATTAGATCTATCTGGTCTGTCATAATATAGTAGAGACAGTAGATCTAGCTGGTCTGTCAAAATGTATTAGAAACAGTAGATCTAGCTGGTCTGTCATAATATAGCAGAGACAGTAGATCTAGCTGGTCTGTTATAATATAGTAGATACAGTAGATCTAGCTGATCTTTCATAATATAATAGATACAGTAGATCTAGCTGGTCTGTTATAATATAGTAGAGACAGTAGATCTAGCTGGTCTGTCATAATATAATGGGACAGTAGATCTAGCTGGTCTGTCAGTAGATCTATACAATGAAGATAGTAGATCTAGCTGGTCTGTCATAATATAGTAGAGACAGTAGATCTAGCTGGTCTGTCATAATATAATAGAAACAGTAGATCTAGCTAAATTGTCATAATATAAAAGATACAGTAGATCTAGCTGGTCTGTCATAATATAATAGAAACAGTAGATCTAGCTGGTCTGTCATAATATAATAGGGACAGTAGGTCTTGCTGGTCTGTCATAATATAGTAGATACAGTAGATCTAGCAGGTCTGTCATAATATAATAGAGACAGTAGATCTAGCTGGTCTGTCATAATATTATAGAGACAGTAGATCTAGCAGCAGATCTGTCATAATAATAGAGACAGTAGATCTAGCTGGTCTGTCATAATATAATAGAGACAGTAGATCTAGCTGGGTCTCTCATAATATAGTAGAGACAGTAGATCTAGCTGGTCTATCATAATATAATTAGGGACAGCAGGTCTTGCTGGTCTGTCATAATATAATAGAGACAGTAGATCTAGCTGGTCTGTCATAATGGCCAGTAGAGACAGTAGATCTAGGTCTGTCATAATATAATAGCAGTAGATCTAGCTGGATCTTGCTCTAGCAGTCTGTCATAATATAGTAGATACAGTAGGTCTTGCTTGGTCTTTCATAATATAGTAGAGACAGTAGATCTAGCTGGTCTGTTATAATATAATAGAGACAGTAGATCTAGCTGGTCTGTCATAATATAATAGAGAAATTAGATCTAGCTGGTCTGTCATAATATAATAGAGACAGTAGATCTAGCTGGTCTGTCATAATATATTAGGAAACAGTAGATCTAGCTGGTCTGTCAAGTAATATAGCAGAGACAGTAGATCTAGCTGGTCTGTCATAATATAGAGATACAGTAGATCTAGCTGATCTGTCATAATATAATAGATACAGTAGATCTAGCAGGTCTGTTATAATATAGTAGAGACATTAGATCTTGCTGGTCTGTCATAATACAGTAGAGACAGTAGATCTAGCTGGTCTGTCATAATAATATAATAGAGACAGTAGATCTAGCTGGTCTGTCATAATATTATAGAGACAGTAGATCTAGCTGGTCTGTCATAATGTAGTAACAGGACAGTAGGTCTATCTGGTCTGTCATAATATAGTAGATACAGCAGATCTAGCTGGTCTGTCATAATGTAATAGAGACAGTAGATCTAGGTGGTCTGTCATAATATAGCAGAGATACAGGGATATCTATCTGGTCTGTTATAATATAGTAGGGACAGTAGATCTATCTGGTCTGTCATAACATAATAGATACAGTAGATCTAGCTGGTCTGTTATAATATAGTAGAGACAGTAGATCTAACTGGTCTGTCATAATATAATGGGAAAGTAGATCTAGCTGGTCTGTCAAAATATAATAGAGATAGTAGATCTAGCTGGTCTGTCATAATATAATAGATACAGTAGATCTAGGTGGTGTGTCATAATATAATAGAAACAGTAGATCTAGCTAGTCTGTTATAATATAATAGATACAGTAGATCTAGCTGGTCTGTCATAATATAATAGGACAGTAGATCTAGCAGGTCTGTCATAATATAATAGGACATTAGGTCTAGCTGGTCTGTCATAATATAGTAGAGACAGTAGATCTAGCTGGTCTATCATAATGAATAGAAACAGTAGATCTAGCTGGTCTGTCATAATATTATAGAGACAGTAGATCTAGCTGGTCTGTCATAATGTAGTAGGACAGTAGATCTATTCTGGTCTGTCATAATATACTAGATACAGTAGATCTAGCTGGTCTGTCATAATATAGTAGAGCAGAGACAGTAGATCTTGCTGGTCTGTCATAATATAATAGGGACAATAGGTCTTGCTGGTCTTCATAATATATAATAGAGACAGTAGATCTAGCTGGTCTGTCATATTATAATAGAGACAGTAGGTCTAGCTGGTCTGTCATAATATAATGGGACAGTAGATCTAGCTGGTCTGTCAAAATGTATTAGAGACAGTAGATATAGCTGGTCTGTCATAATATAATAGAGACAGTAGATCTAGCTGGTCTGTCATAATATAATAGAAACAGTAGATCTAGCTGGTCTGTCATAATATAATAGATACAGTAGATCTAGCTGGTCTGTTATAATATGTAGAGACAGTAGGTCTAGCTGGTCTGTCATAATATAATGGGACAGTAGATCTAGCTGATCTTTCATAATATAATAGATACAGTAGACTAGCTGGTCTGTTATAATATAGTAGAGACAGTAGGTCTAGCTGGTCTGTCATAATATAGTAGAGACAGTAGATCTAGCTGGTCTGTCATAATATAATAGATACAGTAGATCTAGCTGGTCTGTCATAATGTAGAAGAGACAGATCTAGCTGGTCTGTCATAATATAATAGAGACAGTAGATCTAGCTGGTCTCTCATAATATAGTAGAGAATGGTCTGTCATAATATAATAGACTAGCTGGTCTGTCATAATATAATAGAAACAGTAGATCTAGCTGGTCTGTCATAATATAATAGAGATAGTAAATCTAGCTGTGGTCTGTCATAACATA
The DNA here is from genome assembly GCF_018296145.1 of Oncorhynchus tshawytscha. NCBI lineage: Eukaryota > Metazoa > Chordata > Actinopteri > Salmoniformes > Salmonidae > Oncorhynchus > Oncorhynchus tshawytscha. The sequence continues at coordinate 2,984 of NW_024606208.1, read as the reverse complement.
ATAGAGACAGTAGATCTAGCTGGTCTGTCATAATATAATAGATAAAGTAGATCTAGCTGGTCTGTCATAAAATAATAGGGACAGTAGATCTAGCTGGTCTGTCATAATATAATAGAAACAGTAGATCTAGCTGGTCTGTCATACATAATAGATACATTAGATCTAGCTGGTCTCTCATAATATAATAGGGACATTAGGTCTTGCTGGTCTATCATAATATAATTAGAGACAGTAGATCTAGCTGGTCTGTCATAATATAATAGAGATAGTAGATCTAGCTGGTCTGTCATAATATTATAGAGACAGTAGATCTAGCTGGTCTGTCATAATGTAGTAGATACAGTAGATCTATCTGGTCTGTCATAATATAAATAGATACAGTAGATCTAGCTGGTCTGTCATAATATAATAGAGACAGTAGGTCTTGCTGGTCTGTCAAAATGTATAAACAGTAGATCTCGCTGGTCTGTCATAATATAGCAGAGATCTAGCTGGTCTGTTATAATATAGTAGATACAGTAGATCTAGCTGGTCTTTCATAATATAATAGAGACATTAGATCTAGCTGGTCTGTTATAATATAGTAGAGACAGTAGATCTAGGTGGTCTGTCATAATGTATATAGGAAACAGTAGATCTAGCTGGTCTGTCATAATATAGCAGAGACAGTAGATCTAGTTGGTCTGTCATAATGTAGAAGAGACAGTAGATCTAGCTGGTCTGTCATAATATAGTATACAGAGATCTAGCTGGTCTGTTATAATATAATAGAGAAAGTAGATCTAGCTGGTCTGTCATAATATAATAGAGACAGTAGATCTAGCTGGTCTGTCATAATGAATAGAAACAGTAGATCTAGCTGGTCTGTCATAATATAATAGAGACAGAGATCTAGCTGGTCTGTCATAATATAACAGGGACAGTAGGTCTAGCTGGTCTGTCATAATATAATAGAGAAAGTAGATCTTGCTGGTCTGTCATAATATAGTAGAGACAGTAGATCTAGCTGGTCTGTCATAATATAATAGAGACAGTAGATCTAGCTGGTCTGTCATAATATAATAGAGACAGTAGATCTAGCTGGTCTGTCATAATATAGTAGAGACATTAGATCTAGCTGGTCTGTCATAATATAGTAAGACAGTAGATCTAGCTGGTCTGACATAATGAATAGAGACAGAGATCTAGCTGGTCTGTCATAATATAATAGAGATAGTAGATCTAGCTGGTCTGTCATAACATAATAGAGACAGTAGATCTAGCTGGTCTGTCATAAATATAATAGATACAGTAGATCTAGCTGGTCTGTCATAATGTATTAGAAACAGTAGATCTAGCTGGTCTGTCATAAAACAGCAGAGACAGTAGATCTAGCTGGTCTGTCATAATATAGTAGTTACAGTAGATCTAGCTGATCTGTCATAATATAATAGATACAGTAGATGTAGCTGGTCTGTTATAACATAGAAGAGACAGTAGATCTAGCTGGTCTCTCATAATATAGTAGAGACAGTAGATCTAGCTGGTCTATCATAATGAATTAGAAACAGTAGATCTAGCTGGTCTCTCATAATATAGTAGAGACAGTAGATCTAGCTGGTCTATCATAATATAAGAGACAGGGTCACAATAGGTCTTGCTGGTCTGTCATAATATAGTAGAGACAGTAGATCTAGCTGGTCTGTCATAATGTATTAGAAACAGTAGATCTAGCTGGTCTGTCATAATATAGCAGAGACAGTAGATCTAGCTGGTCTGTCATAATATAATAGATACAGTAGATCTAGCTGGTCTGTCTAGCTGGTCTGTCATAATATAGTAGAGACAGTAGATCTAGCTGGTCTGTCATAATATAATGAGATCTAGCTGGTCTGTCATAATATAATAGATATCAGTAGATCTAGCTGGTCTGTCATAATATAATAGGACAGTAAATCTAGCTGGTCTGTCATAATATAGTAGAGACAGTAGATCTAGCTGGTCTGTCATAATATAATAGATACAGTAGATCCAGCTGGTCTGTTATAATATAGTAGAGACAGTAGATCTAGCTGGTCTGTCATAATATAATGGGACAGTAGATCTAGCTGGTCTGTCATAATATAATAGAGACATTAGATCTAGCTGGTCTCTCATAATATAGTAGAGACAGTAGATCTAGCTGGTCTATCATAATGAATTAGAAACAGTAGATCTAGCTGGTCTGTCATAATATAATAGATACAGTAGATCTAGCAGGTCTGTCATAATATAATAGGGACAATAGGTCTTGCTGGTCTGTCATAATATAGTAGAGACAGTAGATCTAGCTGGTCTGTCATAATATAGCAGAGACAGTAGATCTAGCTGGTCTGTCATAATATAGTAGATACAGTAGATCTAGCTGATCTGTCATAATATAATAGATACAGTAGATCCAGCTGGTCTGTTATAATATAGTAGAGACAGTAGATCTAGCTGGTCTGTCATAATATAATGGGACAGGCTGGTCTGTCATAATATAATAGAGACAGTAGATCTAGCTGGTCTGTCATAATATAGTAGAGACAGTAGATCTAGCTGGTCTGTCATAATATAATAGAGACTGTAGATCTAGCTGGTCTGTCATAATATAGTAGAGACAGTAGATCTAGCTGGTCTGTCATAATATAATAGGGACAGTAGATCTAGCTGGTCTGTCATAATATAATAGACACAGGAGATCTAGCTTGTCTGTCATAATATAGTAGAGACAGTAGATCTAGCTGGTCTGTCATAATATAATAGAGACAGTAGATCTAGCTGGTCTGTCATAATATAGTAGAGACAGTAGATCTAGCTGGTCTGTCATAATATAATAGAGACAGTAGATCTAGCTGGTCTGTCATAATATAGTAGAGACAGTAGATGTAGCTGGTCTGTCATAATATAATAGATACAGTAGATCTAGCTGGTCTGTCATAATATAATAGAGACAGTAGATCTAGCTGGTCTGTCATAATATA
>NW_024606207.1:0-7206 GCF_018296145.1 Oncorhynchus tshawytscha | reverse complement strand
ACCTGGGTCAAAAATCAAATCAAATCAAATCAAATCAAATTTTATTTGTCACATACATATGGTTAGCAGATGTTAATGCGAGTGTAGCGAAATGCTTGTGCTTCTAGTTCCGACAATGCAGTAATAACGAACAAGTGATCTAACTAACAATTCCAAAAAAACTACTGTCTTATACACAGTGTAAGGGGATAAAGAATATGTACATAAGGATATATGAATGAGTGATGGTACAGAGCAGCATAGGCAAGATACAGTAGATGATATCGAGTACAGTATATACATATGAGATAAGTATGTAAACCAAGTGGCATAGTTAAAGTGGCTAGTGATACATGTATTACATAAGGATGCAGTCGATGATATAGAGTACAGTATCAACGTATGCATATGAGATGAACAATGTAGGGTAAGTAACATTATATCAGGTAGCATTGTTTAAAGTGGCTAGTGATATATTTACATCATTTCCCATCAATTCCCATGATTAAAGTGGCTGGAGTAGAGTCAGTGTCATTGACAGTGTGTTGGCAGTAGCCACTCAATGTTAGTGGTGGCTGTTTAACAGTCTGATGGCCTTGAGATAGAAGCTGTTTTTCAGTCTCTCGGTCCCAGCTTTGATGCACCTGTACTGACCTCGCCTTCTGGATGACAGCGGGGTGAACAGGCAGTGGCTCGGGTGGTTGATGTCCTTGATGATCTTTATGGCCTTCCTGTAGCATCGGGTGGTGTAGGTGTCCTGGAGGGCAGGTAGTTTGCCCCCGGTGATGCGTTGTGCAGACCTCACTACCCTCTGGAGAGCCTTACGGTTGAGGGCGGTGCAGTTGCCATACCAGGCGGTGATACAGCCCGCCAGGATGCTCTCGATTGTGCATCTGTAGAAGTTTGTGAGTGCTTTTGGTGACAAGCCGAATTTCTTCAGCCTCCTGAGGTTGAAGAGGCGCTGCTGCGCCTTCCTCACGATGCTGTCTGTGTGAGTGGACCAATTCAGTTTGTCTGTGATGTGTATGCCGAGGAACTTAAAACTTGCTACCCTCTCCACTACTGTTCCATCGATGTGGATGGGGGTGTTCCTCTGCTGTTTCCTGAAGTCCACAATCATCTCCTTAGTTTTGTTGACGTTGAGTGTGAGGTTATTTTCCTGACACCACACTCCGAGGGCCCTCACCTCCTCCCTGTAGGCCGTCTCGTCGTTGTTGGTAATCAAGCCTACCACTGTTGTGTCGTCCGCAAACTTGATGATTGAGTTGGAGGCGTGCATGGCCACGCAGTCGTGGGTGAACAGGGAGTACAGGAGAGGGCTCAGAACGCACCCTTGTGGGGCCCCAGTGTTGAGGATCAGCGGGGAGGAGATGTTGTTGCCTACCCTCACCACCTGGGGGCGGCCCGTCAGGAAGTCCAGTACCCAGTTGCACAGGGCGGGGTCGAGACCCAGGGTCTCGAGCTTGATGACGAGCTTGGAGGGTACTATGGTGTTGAATGCCGAGCTGTAGTCGATGAACAGCATTCTCACATAGGTATTCCTCTTGTCCAGATGGGTTAGGGCAGTGTGCAGTGTGGTTGAGATTGCATCGTCTGTGGACCTATTTGGGCGGTAAGCAAATTGGAGTGGGTCAAGGGTGTCAGGTAGGGTGGAGGTGATATGGTCCTTGACTAGTCCCTCAAAGCACTTCATGATGACGGATGTGAGTGCTACGGGGCGGTAGTCGTTTAGCTCAGTTACCTTAGCTTTCTTGGGAACAGGAACAATGGTGGCCCTCTTGAAGCATGTGGGAACAGCAGACTGGTATAGGGATTGATTGAATACGTCCGTAAACACACCGGCCAGCTGGTCTGCGCATGCTCTGAGGGCGCGGCTGGGGATGCCGTCTGGGCCTGCAGCCTTGCGAGGGTTAACACGTTTAAATGTCTTACTCACTTCGGCTGCAGTGAAGGAGAGACCGCATGTTTCCGTTGCAGGCCGTGTCAGTGGCACTGTATTGTCCTCAAAGCGGGCAAAAAAGTTATTTAGTCTGCCTGGGAGCAAGACATCCTGGTCCGTGACTGGGCTGGGTTTCTTCCTGTAGTCCGTGATTGACTGTAGACCCTGCCACATGCCTCTTGTGTCTGAGCCGTTGAATTGAGATTCTACTTTGTCTCTGTACTGGCGCTTAGCTTGTTTGATAGCCTTGCGGAGGGAATAGCTGCACTGTTTGTATTCAGTCATGTTACCAGACACCTTGCCCTGATTAAAAGCAGTGGTTCGTGCCTTCAGTTTCACACGAATGCTGCCATCAATCCACGGTTTCTGGTTAGGGAATGTTTTAATCATTGCTATGGGAACGACATCTTACATCTTACAGCAACAGTAACAGCGTATTCGTCAATGTTGTTGTCTGACGCAATACGAAACATCTCCCAGTCCACGTGATGGAAGCAGTCTTGGAGTGTGGAGTCAGCTTGGTCAGACCAGCGTTGGACAGACCTCAGCGTGGGAGCTTCTTGTTTTAGTTTCTGTCTGTAGGCAGGGATCAACAAAATGGAGTCGTGGTCAGCTTTTCCGAAAGGGGGCGGGGCAGGGCCTTATATGCGTCGCGGAAGTTAGAGTAACAATGATCCAGGGTCTTTCCACCCCTGGTTGCGCAATCGATATGCTGATAAAATTTAGGGAGTCTTGTTTTCAGATTAGCCTTGTTAAAATCCCCAGCTACAATGAATGCAGCCTCCGGATAAATCGTTTCCAGTTTGCAGAGAGTTAAATAAAGTTCGTTCAGAGCCATCGATGTGTCTGCTTGGGGGGATATATACGGCTGTGATTATAATCGAAGAGAATTCTCTTGGTAGATAATGCGGTCTACATTTGATTGTGAGGAATTCTAAATCAGGTGAACAGAAGGATTTGAGTTCCTGTATGTTTCTTTCATCACACCATGTCACGTTGGCCATAAGGCATACGCCCCCGCCCGTCTTCTTACCAGAAAGATGTTTGTTTCTGTCGGCGCGATGCGTGGAGAAACCCGCTGGCTGCACCGCTTCGGATTGCGTCTCTCCAGTGAGCCATGTTTCCGTGAAGCAGAGAACGTTACAGTCTCTGATGTCCCTCTGGAATGCTACCCTTGCTCGGATTTCATCAACCTTGTTGTCAAGAGACTGGACATTGGCAAGAAGAATGCTAGGGAGTGGTGCACGGTGTGCCCGTCTCCGGAGTCTGACCAGAAGACCGCTTCGTTTCCCTCTTTTTCTGAGTCGTTTTTTTTTTTTTTTTGGTCGCTGCATGTGATCCACTCCGTTACACTGGTTGTAAGGCAGAACACAGGATCCGCATCGCGAAAAACATATTCTTGGTCGTACTGATGGTGAGTTGACGCTGATCTTATATTCAGTAGTTCTTCTCGGCTGTATGTAATGAAACCTAAGATAAAACTTGTCCCGTCACCTTCTTACCTGGGTAAACTTCATCCCGTCACCCTCTAACCTGGGTAAACTTCGTCCCGTCACCCTCTAACCAGGGTAAACTTCGTCCCGTCACCCTCTAACCTGGGTAAACTTCGTCCCGTCACCCTCTAACCTGGGTAAACTTCGTCCCGTCACCCTCTAACCAGGGTAACCTTCGTCCCGTCACCCTCTAACCAGGGTAAACTTCGTCCCGTCACCCTCTAACCAGGGTAAACTTCATCCCGTCACCCTCTAACCAGGGTAAACTTCGTCCCATCACCCTCTAACCTGGGTAAACTTCGTCCCGTCACCCTCTAACCAGGGTAAAACTCCTCCCGTCACCCTCTAACCAGGGGAAAACTCCTCCCGTCACCCTCTAACCAGGGTAAAACTCCTCCCGTCACCCTCTAACCTGGGTAAAACTCGTCCCGTCACCCTCTAACCAGGGGAAAACTCCTCCCGTCACCCTCTAACCAGGGGAAAACTCCTCCCGTCACCCTCTAACCTAGGTAAAACTCCTCCCGTCACCCTCTAAACTGGGTAAAACTCCTCCCGTCACCCTCTTACCTGGGTAAAACTTGTCCCGTCACCCTCTTACCTGGGTAAAACTCCTCCCGTCACCCGCTTACCAGGGAAAACTCCTCCCGTCACCCTCTAACCAGGGTAAAACTCCTCCCGTCACCCTCTAACCTGGGTAAAACTCGTCCCGTCACCCTCTAACCAGGGGAAAACTCCTCCCGTCACCCTCTAGCCAGGGGAAAACTCCTCCCGTCACCCTCTAACCTGGGTAAAACTCCTCCCTTCACCCTCTAACCTGGGTGAAACTCCTCCCGTCACCCTCTAACCAGGGGAAAACTCCTCCCGTCACCCTCTAACCTGGGTAAAACTCCTCCCTTCACCCTCTAACCTGGGTGAAACTCCTCCCGTCACCCTCTAACCTGGGTAAAACTCCTCCCGTCACCCTCTAACCAGGGTAAAACTCCTCCTGTCACCCTCTAACCAGGGTAAAACTCGTCCCGTCACCCTCTAACCAGGGAAAACTCCTCCCGTCACCCTCTAACCAGGGTAAAACTCCTCCTGTCATCCTCTAACCTAGGTAAAACTTCGTCCCGTCACCCTCTAACCAGGGTAAACTTCGTCCCGTCACCCTCTAACCAGGGTAAACTTCATCCCGTCACCCTCTAACCAGGGTAAACTTTGTCCCGTCACCCTCTAACCTGGGTAAACTTCGTCCCGTCACCCTCTAACCAGGGTAAACTTCATCCCGTCACCCTCTAACCTGGGTAAACTTCGTCCCGTCACCCTCTTACCTGGGTAAAACTCCTCCCGTCACCCTCTAACCAGGGTAAACTTCGTCCCGTCACCCTCTTACCTGGGTAAACTTCGTCCCGTCACCCTCTTACCTGGGTAAACTTCCCCGTCACCCTCTTTGTCCCGTCACCCTCTAACCTGGGTAAACTTCGTCCCGTCACCCTCTTACCTGGGTAAAACTCCTCCCGTCACCCTCTAACCTGGGTAAAACTCCTCCCGTCACTCTGCTAATGTTTTAATTACATTGATACTTACGGATGTTAGCCACACATGGAGTTTCTGTATGTTCAGTGTTGATACCTGGATCATTCTGTGCTACAGTATCTGGTTCACTAATGCATAGTGTTTTTGCAACGTTATAGTTAGGCTTCTGCACCCGATTCGCTTAAAGTTATAACGTTTCCTCAACATTGAAGCCAGACATCACTGCGTACAACCAGGGCCTGGACCACCGCAGGCTCCAACGACTGGACAAGAGCGCTGCAATTTTAGCTCACTTCAAAGATGCCAGCCAGTGAAAGAGAGCATTCATGCATTTATTTTGGCCAACCCAGTCCCACCACTGCTCTCCCCTTTATTGCCTCCTCACCTTTCCACCTCCCCCTCCTCCCCCCTCTCCCCTTCTCTCTCCAGTTCTAACCCCCAAGCTTGTTTAGATGAGCGATTAACGGTAGAAACAAGTGCAAATAGAGTTTGCTTTGGCACTGAGAGGAAGGCCACTGTTGACACAGTTGAGCTGAATAGTCAGCAGAGGTGAGGGACGGGGTGGCTACCCCTGTCGGGGGCCTCAGTGTGTCCACACAGGTAGGCTTCAGTCCTCTGGCCCCCTGCAGCTCCAGAGATCCATAAATATAACCAAAATCAAATCAAATCAAATCAAATCAAATTTTATTTGTCACATACACATGGTTAGCAGATGTTAATGCGAGTGTAGCGAAATGCTTGTGCTTCTAGTTCCGACAATGCAGTAATAACGAACAAGTAATCTAACTAACAATTCCCCAAAAAAAAAACTACTGTCTTATACACAGTGTAAGGAGATAAAGAATATGTACATAAGGATATATGAATGAGTGATGGTACAGAGCAGCATAGGCAAGATACAGTAGATGATATCGAGTACAGTATATACATATGAGATGAGTATGTAAACCAAGTGGCATAGTTAAAGTGGCTAGTGATACATGTATTACATAAGGATGCAGTCGATGATATAGAGTACAGTATCTACGTATGCATATGAGATGAATAATGTAGGGTAAGTAACATTATATAAGGTAGCATTGTTTAAAGTGGCTAGTGATATATTTACATCATTTCCCATCAATTCCCATGATTAAAGTGGCTGGAGTAGAGTCAGTGTCATTGACAGTGTGTTGGCAGTAGCCACTCAATGTTAGTGGTGGCTGTTTAACAGTCTGATGGCCTTGAGATAGAAGCTGTTTTTCAGTCTCTCGGTCCCGGCTTTGATGCACCTGTACTGACCTCGCCTTCTGGATGACAGCGGGGTGAACAGGCAGTGGCTCGGGTGGTTGATGTCCTTGATGATCTTTATGGCCTTCCTGTAGCATCGGGTGGTGTAGGTGTCCTGGAGGGCAGGTAGTTTGCCCCCGGTGATGCGTTGTGCAGACCTCACTACCCTCTGGAGAGCTTTACGGTTGAGGGCGGTGCAGTTGCCATACCAGGCGGTGATACAGCCCGCCAGGATGCTCTCGATTGTGCATCTGTAGAAGTTTGTGAGTGCTTTTGGTGACAAGCCAATTTCTTCAGCCTCCTGAGGTTGAAGAGGCGCTGCTGCGCCTTCCTCACGATGCTGTCTGTGTGAGTGGACCAATTCAGTTTGTCTGTGATGTGTATGCCGAGGAACTTAAAACTTGCTACCCTCTCCACTACTGTTCCATCGATGTGGATGGGGGTTTTCCCTCTGCTGTTTCCTGAAGTCCACAATCATCTCCTTAGTTTTGTTGACGTTGAGTGTGAGGTTATTTTCCTGACACCACACTCTGAGGGCCCTCACCTCCTCCCTGTAGGCCGTCCGTCGTTGTTGGTAATCAAGCCTACAACTGTTGTGTCGTCCGCAAACTTGATGATTGAGTTGGAGGCGTGCATGGCCACGCAGTCGTGGGTGAACAGGAGTACAGGAGAGGGCTCAGAACGCACCCTTGTGGGGCCCCAGTGTTGAGGATCAGCGGGGAGGAGATGTTGTTGCCTACCCTCACCACCTGGGGGCGGCCGTCAGGAAGTCCAGTACCCAGTTGCACAGGCGGGGTCGGGACCCAGGTCTCGAGCTTGATGACGAGCTTGAGGGTACTATGGTGTTGAATGCCGAGCTGTAGTCGATGAACAGCATTCTCACATAGGTATTCCTCTTGTCCAGATGGGTTAGGGGCAGTGTGCAGTGTGGTTGAGATTGCATCGTCTGTGGACCTATTTGGGCGGTAAGCAAATTGGAGTGGGTCAAGGGTGTCAGGTAGGTGGAGGTGA
>NW_024606206.1:0-7187 GCF_018296145.1 Oncorhynchus tshawytscha | reverse complement strand
GTAGCCGGCAGGCTTTCTTCCTCTACAAATTGGTCAGTGCACAGCGGAGAGAAAGGACACATATTTCCAGCTACTGAGTGTGTTGGTTAAAGCTTTTTGCCAGTAACCAGCAGGTAGCCTAGTGGTTAGAGCGTTGGACTAGTAACCAGCAGGTAGCCTAGTGGTTAGAGTGTTGGACTAGTAACCAGCAGGTAGCCTAGTGGTTAGATTGTTGGACTAGTAACCAGCAGGTAGCCTAGTGGTTAGAGTGTTGGACTAGTAACCAGCAGGTAGCCTAGTGGTTAGAGTGTTGGACTAGTAACCAGCAGGTAGCCTAGTGGTTAGAGGCAGGTAGCCTAGTGGTTAGAGTGTTGGACTAGTAACCAGCAGGTAGCCTAGTGGTTAGAGTGTTGGACTAGTAACCAGCAGGTAGCCTAGTGGTTAGACCATTGGACTAGTAACCAGCAGGTAGTCTAGTGGTTAGAGTGTTGGACTAGTAACCAGTAGGTAGCCTAGTGGTTAGAGTGTTGGACCAGTAACCAGCAGGTAGCCTAGTGGTTAGAGTGTTGGACTAGTAACCAGCAGGGAACCTAGTGGTTAGAGTGTTGGACTAGTTACCAGCAGGTAGCCTAGTGGTTAGGACATTGGACTAGTAACCAGCAGGTAGTCTAGTTGTTAGAGTATTGGACTAGTAACCAGAAGGTAGCCTAGTTGTTAGAGAGTTGGACCAGTAACCAGCAGGTAGCCTAGTGGTTAGAGTGTTGGGTCAGTAACCAGCAGGTAGCCTAGTGGTTAGAGTGTTGGACTAGTAACCAGCAGGTAGCCTAGTGGTTAGAGTGTTGGACCAGTAACCAGCAGGTAGCCTAGTGGTTAGAGTGTTGGACTAGTAACCAGCAGGTAGTCTAGTGGTTAGAGTGTTGGACTAGTAACCAGCAGGTAGCCTAGTGGTTAGAGTGTTGGACCAGTAACCAGCAGGTAGCCTAGTGGTTAAAGCTTTTGCCAGTAACCAGCAGGTAGCCTAGTGGTTAGAGTGTTGGACTAGTAACCAGCAGGTAGTCTAGTGGTTAGAGTGTTGGACTAGTAACCAGCAGGTAGCCTAGTGGTTAGAGTGTTGGACTAGTAACCAGCAGGTAGCCTAGTGGTTAGAGTGTTGGACTAGTAACCAGCAGGTAGCCTAGTGGTTAGAGTGTTGGACTAGTAACCAGCAGGTAGCCTAATGGTTAGAGTGTTGGACTAGTAACCAGCAGGTAGCCTAGTGGTTAGAGTGTTGGACTAGTAACCAGCAGGTAGCCTAGTGGTTAAAGCTTTTTGCCAGTAACCAGCAGGTAGCCTAGTGGTTAGAGCGTTGGACTAGTAACCAGCAGGTAGCCTAGTGGTTAGAGTGTTGGACTAGTAACCAGCAGGTAGCCTAGTGGTTAGAGTGTTGGACTAGTAACCAGCAGGTAGCCTAGTGGTTAGAGTGTTGGACTAGTAACCAGCAGGTAGCCTAGTGGTTAGAGTGTTGGACTAGTAACCAGCAGGTAGCCTAGTGGTTAGAGTGTTGGACTAGTAACCAGCAGGTAGCCCTAGTGGTTAGAGTGTTGGACCAGTAACCAGCAGGTAGCCTAGTGGTTAGAGTGTTGGACTAGTAACCAGCAGGTAGCCTAGTGGTTAGAGTGTTGGACCAGTAACCAGCAGGTAGCCTAGTGGTTAGAGTGTTGGACTAGTAACCAGCAGGTAGCCTAGTGGTTAGAGTGTTGGACCAGTAACCAGCAGGTAGCCTAGTGGTTAGAGTGTTGGACTAGTAACCAGCAGGTAGTCTAGTGGTTAGAGTGTTGGACTAGTAACCAGCAGGTAGCCTAGTGGTTAGAGTGTTGGACCAGTAACCAGCAGGTAGCCTAGTGGTTAAAGCTTTTTGGCCAGTAACCAGCAGGTAGCCTAGTGGTTAGAGTGTTGGACTAGTAACCAGCAGGTAGCCTAGTGGTTAGAGTGTTGGACTAGTAACCAGCAGGTAGCCTAGTGGTTAGAGTGTTGGACTAGTAACCAGCAGGTAGCCCTAGTGGTTAGAGTGTTGGACCAGTAACCAGCAGGTAGCCTAGTGGTTAGAGTGTTGGACTAGTAACCAGCAGGTAGTCTAGTGGTTAGAGTGTTGGACTAGTAACCAGCAGGTAGCCTAGTGGTTAGAGTGTTGGACCAGTAACCAGCAGGTAGCCTAGTGGTTAAAGCTTTTTGCCAGTAACCAGCAGGTAGCCTAGTGGTTAGAGTGTTGGACTAGTAACCAGCAGGTAGCCGAATGGTTAGAGTGTTGGACTACAGCAGGTAGTCTAGTGGTTAAAGCTTTTTGCCAGTAACCAGCAGGTAGCCTAGTGGTTAGAGTGTTGACCAGTAACCAGCAGGTAGCCTAGTGGTTAGAGTGTTGGACTAGTAACCAGCAGGTAGCCTAGTGGTTAGAGTGTTGACCTCAGAACCAGCAGGTAGCCTAGTGGTTAGAGTGTTGACCAGCAACCAGCAGGTAGCCTAGTAGTTAGAGCGTTGGACTAGTAACCAGCAGGTAGTCTAGTGGTTAGAGTTGGACTAGTAACCAACAGGTAGCCTAGTGGTTAGAGAGTTGGACTAGTAACCAGCAGGAAGCCGAGTGGTTTGAGTGTTGGAGTAGTAACCAGCAGAGAGTCTAGTGGTTAGAAGCAGGTATCCTAGTGGTTAGAGCGTTGGGCCAGTTACCAGCAGGAAGCCTAGTGGTTAGAGCGTTGGGCCAGTAACCAGCAGGTAGCCTAGTGTTTAGAGTGTTGGACTAGTAACCAACAGGTAGCCTAGTGGTTAGAGCATTGGACTAGTAAGCAGCAGGTAGCCTAGTGGTTAGAGCGTTGGGCCAGTAACCAGCAGGTAGCCTGGTGTTTAGAGTGTTGGACTAGTAACCAACAGGTAGCCTAGTGGTTAGAGCATTGGACGAGTAACCAGCAGGTAGCCTAGTGGTTAGAGCGTTGGGCCAGTAACCAGCAGGTAGCCTAGTGGTTAAAGTGTTCGGTCAGTAACCAGCAGGTAGCCTGGTGGTTAAAGTGTTGGGCCAGTAACCAGCAGGTAGCCGAGTGGTTAGAGTGTTGGAATAGTAACCAGCAGGTAGCCTAGTGGTTAGAGCATTGGACTAGTAACCAGCAGGTAGCCTAGTGGTTAGAGTGTTGGGCCAGTTACCAGCAGGTCAAGAGCATTGCAACCAGCAGGTAGCCTAGTGGTTAGAGCATTGGACTAGTAACCAGCATGTAGCCTAGTGGTTAGAGTGTTGGAATAGTTTCCAGCAGGTAGCCTAGTGGTTAGAGCGTTGGACTAGTAACCAGCATGGAAACCGAGTGGTCAGAGTGTTGGAATAGTAACCAGCAGGACTGGTAACTAGTAACCAGCAGGAAACCGAGTGGTCAAGTGGTTAGAGCGTTGGACTAGTAACCAGCAGGTAGTCTAGTGGTTAGAGCGTTTGACTATTAACCAGCAGGAAGCCTAGTGGTTAGAGTGTTGGACTAGTAACCAGCAGGTAGCCTAGTGGTTAGAGCATTGGACCAGTAACCAGCAGGTAGCCTAGTGGTTAGAGCATTGGATTAGTAACCAGCAGGTAGCCTAGTGGTTAGAGTGTTGGGCCAGTTTCCAGCAGGTAGCCTAGTGTTTAGAGCATTGGACTGGTAACCAGCAGGTTGCCTTGTTGTGAAGTGTTGGACTAGCAACCAGCAGGTAGCCTAGTGGGTAGAGTGTTGGGTCAGTAACCAGCAGGTAGCCTAGTGGTTAGAGTGCTGGACTAGTAACCACAGCAGTAGCCTAGTGGTTAGAGTGTTGAACTAATAACCAGCAGGAATTCTAGTGGGTAGAGCATTGGACTAGTAACCAGCAGGTGGTCTAGTGGTTAAAGTTTTGGACTAGTAACCAGCAGGTAGCCTAGTGGTTAGAGTGTTAAATAAAAACCAGCACGTAGCCGAGTGGTTGGAGTGTTGGGCCAGCAACCAGCAGGTGCCTAGTGGTTAGAGAGTTGGGTCAGTAACCAGCACGTATTTCCAATGGTTAAAGTGTTGGGCCAGGCAACCAGCAGCCTAGTGGTTAGAGAGTTGGGTCAGCAACCAGCACGTAGCCGAGTGGTTAAAGTGTTGGGCCAGTAACCAGCACGTAGCCGAGTGCTCTAGTACTAAAAACGACTCAGAAAAGAGGGAAACGAAGCGGTCTTCTGGTCAGACTCCGGAGACGGCACATCGTGCACCACTCCCCAGCATTCTTCTTGCCAATGTCCAGTCTCTTGACAACAAGGTTGATGAAATCCGAGCAAGGGTAGCATTCCAGAGGGACATCAGAGACTGTAACGTTCTCTGCTTCACGGAAACATGGCTCACTGGAGAGACGCAATCCGGCGGTGCAGCCAGCGGGTTTCTCCACGCACGCGCCGACAGAAACAAACATCTCTCTGGTAAGAAGACGGGCGGGGGGGCGTATGCCTTATGGCCAACGTGACATGGTGTGATGAAGGAAACATACAGGAACTCAAATCCTTCTGTTCACCTGATTTAGAATTCCTCACAATCAAATGTAGACCGCATTATCTACCAAGAGAATTCTCTTCGATTATAATCACAGCCGTATATATCCCCCCCAAGCAGACACATCGATGGCTCTGAACGAACTTTATTTAACTCTCTGCAAACTGAAACGATTTATCCGGAGGCTGCATTCATTGTAGCTGGGGATTTTAACAAGGCTAATCTGAAAACAAGACTCCCTAAATTTTATCAGCATATTGATTGCGCAACCAGGGGTGGAAAGACCCTGATCATTGTTACTCTAACTTCCGCGACGCATATAAGGCCCTGCCCCGCCCCCTTTCGGAAAAGCTGACCACGACTCCATTTTGTTGATCCCTGCCTACAGAGACAGAAACTAAAACAAGAAGCTCCCACGCTGAGGTCTGTCCAACGCTGGTCCGACTAAGCTGACTCCACACTCCAAGACTGCTTCCATCACGTGGACTGGGAGATGTTTCAGACAGCGTCAGACAACAACATTGACGAATACGCTGATACGGTGTGCGAGTTCATTAGAACGTGCGTTGAAGATGTCGTTCCCATAGCAACGATTAAAACATTCCCTAACCAGAAACCGTGGGATTGATGGCAGCATTCGTGTGAAACTGAAGGCACGAACCACTGCTTTTAATCAGGGCAAGGTGTCTGGTAACATGACTGAATACAAACAGTGCAGCTATTCCTCCGCAAGGCTATCAAACAAGCTAAGCGCCAGTACAGAGACAAAGTAGAATCTCAATTCAACGGCTCAGACACAAGAGGTATGTGGCAGGGTCTACAGTCAATCACGGACTACAGGAAGAAACCCAGCCCAGTCACGGACCAGGATGTCTTGCTCCCAGGCAGACTAAATAACTTTTTTGCCCGCTTTGAGGACAATACAGTGCCACTGACACGGCCTGCAACGGAATCATGCGGCCTCCTTCACTGCAGCCGAAGTGAGTAAGACATTTAAACGTGTTAACCCCTCGCAAGGCTGCAGGCCCAGACGGCATCCCCAGCCGCGCCTCAGAGCATGCGCAGACCAGCTGGCCGGTGTGTTTACGGACATATTCAACCAATCCCTATACCAGTCTGCTGTTCCCACATGCTTCAAGAGGGCCACCATTGTTCCTGTTCCCAAGAAAGCTAAGGTAACTGAGCTAAACGACTACCGCCCCGTAGCACTCACATCCGTCATCATGAAGTGCTTTGAGAGACTAGTCAAGGACCATATCACCTCCACCCTACCTGACACCCTTGACCCACTCCAATTTGCTTACCGCCCAAATAGGTCCACAGACGATGCAATCTCAACCACACTGCACACTGCCCTAACCCATCTGGACAAGAGGAATACCTATGTGAGAATGCTGTTCATCGACTACAGCTCGGCATTCAACACCATAGTACCTCCAAGCTCGTCATCAAGCTCGAGACCCTGGGTCTCGACCCCGCCCTGTGCAACTGGGTACTGGACTTCCTGACGGGCCGCCCCCAGGTGGTGAGGGTAGGCAACAACATCTCCTCCCCGCTGATCCTCAACACTGGGGCCCCACAAGGGTGCGCTTCTGAGCCCTCCTGTACTCCCTGTTCACCCACGACTGCGTGGCCATGCACGCTCCAACTCAATCATCAAGTTTGCGGACGACACAACAGTGGTAGGCTTGATTACCAACAACGACGAGACGGCCTACAGGGAGGAGGTGAGGGCCTCGAGTGTGGTGTCAGGAAAATAACCTCACACTCAACGTCAACAAAACTAAGGAGATGATTGTGGACTTCAGGAAACAGCAGAGGGAACACCCCCATCCACATCGATGGAACAGTAGTGGAGAGGGTAGCAAGTTTTAAGTTCCTCGGCATACACATCACAGACAAACTGAATTGGTCCACTCACACAGACAGCATCGTGAGGAAGGCGCAGCAGCGCCTCTTCAACCTCAGGAGGCTGAAGAAATTCGGCTTGTCACCAAAAGCACTCACAAACTTCTACAGATGCACAATCGAGAGCATCCTGGCGGGCTGTATCACCGCCTGGTATGGCAACTGCACCGCCCTCAACCGTAAGGCTCTCCAGAGGGTAGTGAGGTCTGCACAACGCATCACCGGGGGCAAAACTACCTGCCCTCCAGGACACCTACACCACCCGATGCTACAGGAAGGCCATAAAGATCATCAAGGACATCAACCACCCGAGCCACTGCCTGTTCACCCCGCTGTCATCCAGAAGGCGAGGTCAGTACAGGTGCATCAAAGCTGGGACCGAGAGACTGAAAAACAGCTTCTATCTCAAGGCCATCAGACTGTTAAACAGCCACCACTAACATTGAGTGGCTACTGCCAACACACTGTCAATGACACTGACTCTACTCCAGCCACTTTAATCATGGGAATTGATGGGAAATTATGTAAATATATCACTAGCCACTTTAAACAATGCTACCTTATATAATGTTACTTACCCTACATTGTTCATCTCATATGCATACGTTGATACTGTACTCTATATCATCGACTGCATCCTTATGTAATACATGTATCACTAGCCACTTTAACTATGCCACTTGGTTTACATACTTATCTCATATGTATATACTGTACTCGATATCATCTACTGTATCTTGCCTATGCTGCTCTGTACCATCACTCATTCATATATCCTTATGTACATATTCTTTATCCCCTTTACACTGTGTA
>NW_024606205.1:0-7183 GCF_018296145.1 Oncorhynchus tshawytscha | reverse complement strand
AGCCAACTAAAACCAACACGTGTATTTAGTTTTGGGAAATTGTTTGCCTTCTGTAAGTTTATGAAATATTGCCTTGTAGTTAGTTACCAAAAACCCACATATATTTAAGATATTTTCTGTTTTCTCTCCCTCACTAAAGGAGGGCACAATACAGCACAGTACAATACCGTTATAACGGTCATCGTATGAAGGAGAAGACCAAAGCGCAGCGTGGTAAGTGTTCATCTGATTTGTAATCAATAGTGAACACTGAAACAAAAACAATAAAAGGACAGACGAACAGCCGGAACGGTGCAACACAACACCGAACAGAAAAACAAACGAAGCACAGGTGGGAAAGGCTCCTAAGTATGATTCTCAATCAGAGACAACTAACGACACCTGCCTCGGATTGAGAACCATACTAGGCCAAACGCCAACACAACATAGAAAACCACAACATAGAAAACAGAACATAGAAAACCCACCCAAATCACACCCCTGACCATACTTTTATTTTACCTTTATTTAACTAAACAAGTCAGTTAATTAAGAACAAATTCTTATTTTCAATGACGGCCTAGGAACAGTGGGTTAACTGCCTGTTCAGGGGCAGAACAACAGATTTGTACCTTGTCAGCTCGAATATGAATTTGCAACCTTTCGGTTACTAGTCCAACGCTCTAACCACTAGGCTACCCTGCCGCCACCTAAACAAGGACATAAAGCACGGGGTGGCAGCATCATGTTGTGGGGGTGCTTTGCTGCAGGAGGGACTGGTGTACTTCACCAAATAGATGGCATCATGAGGAAGGAAAATTAAATGGATATGTTGAAGCAACATCTCAAGACAGTCAGGAAGTTAAAGCTTGGTCACAATGGGTCTTCCAAATGGACAGCAAGGAGGCAAGGAGGCCTGCAAATGGGTCTTCCAAATGGACAGCAAGGAGGCAAGAGGCCTGCAAATGGGTCTTCAAATGGACATTGACCATACTTCCAAAGTTGTGGAAAAATGGCTTAAGGACAACAAAAGTCAAGGTATTGGAGTGGCCATCACAAAGCCTGACCTCAATCCCAAAGAAATTTGTCGGCAGAACTGAAAAAGTGTGTGTGCGAGCAAGGAGACCTACAAACCTGACTCAGTTACACCAGCTCTGTCAGGAGGAATGGGCCAAAATTCACCCAACTATTTGTGGGAAGCTTGTGGAAGGCTACCCAAAACATTTGACCCAATTTAAACTATTTAAAGGCAATGCTACCAACTACTATTTGAGTGTATGTAAACTTCTGACTGGGAATGTGATGAAAGAAATCAAAACTGAAATAAATCATTCTCTCTACTATTATTCTGACATTTCACATTCTGAAAATAAAGTGGTGATCCTAACTGACCTAAAACAGGGAAGTTTTACTAGGATTAAATGTCTAGAATTGTGAAAAACTGAGTTTACATGTATTTGGCTAAGGTGTATGTAAACTTTTGACTTCCACTTTACTTCCAAACTTGATTTCTCTCATGAATCATCTGATTTCTCTCATGAATCATCTGATTTCTCTCATGAATCATCTGATTTCTCTCATGAATCATCTGATTTCTCTCATGAATCATCTGATTTCTCTCATGAATCATCTGATTTCTCTCATGAATCATCTGATTTCTCTCAAGAGATAAACTCACAGATTAAAAAAATACAAGTAAATGTATTTCACGTAATTGAATGATGTCGGTCAATTTGTTTAATAATTCATCCGCAAAAATAAAACAATATTTTGGTTAATCTCATTTGGATGGAATTCTCTTCACGTGTTTTTTCCCTGGACGCAGAGAGTGGAAATATCTTCCAGATACAATATTTCATTACATTCCTGGTCGGAGCTGTTAAACTCTCCCAACTCTCACTCACAAGTTCACGACTTTCATTGCTATTTTTGCACAAAAAAAAATCTACTTAAGCATTGTTTCCATAATGGTTTACGTTTTGATCTCGTCTCCCAGTTCCTAATCATCTGTTTTCTAAACCTCTCTGTTTTCCAATCCTCTCTGTTTTCCAATCCTCTCTATTTTCCAATCCTCTCTGTTTTCCAATCCTCTCTATTTTCCAATCCTCTCTGTTTTCCAATCCTCTCTGTTTTCCAATCCTCTCTGTTTTCAAATCCCACAGATTCAGAATCAGCAAACAGAAGTAATATTTATAAACTGGAGATCTGGGAGGCTGTTTAAACAGAGATATTTCAATTTTTACAGAAGCCAGAAGGCATTGACTAGGTCCAACTGGCATAGACACCCATTGAGAAGGAGATGGATTAAGGAAAGGGGAGATGAAGAGAGAGAGAAAGAGAGGGAGAGAGAGATGGATTGACTCGAAGACAGCGTTAACCCCCTGTGGTAGGTGTTAAACAAAAACACAGATATAGAGATGTAGAGTTGACTTGTTAAAGGTATAGTATCTTATTATAAGTATCTTATTATAAGTATAGTATCTTATTATAGGTATAGTATCTTATTATAGGTGTAGTATCTTATTATAAGTATCTTATTATAGGTATAGTATCTTATTATAGGTGTAGTATCTTATTATAGGTATAGTATCTTATTATAGGTATAGTATCTTATTATAAGTATCTTATTATAGGTATAGTATCTTATTATAAGTATCTTATTATAGGTGTAGTATTGTATTATAAGTATCTTATTATAGTATAGTATCTTATAGGTATAGTATCTAATTATAAGTGTAGTATCTTATTATAGATATTGTATCTTATGATAAGTATCTTATTATAGTGTAGTAACTTATTATAAGTATAGTATCTTATTATAGTATAGTATCTTATTATAGGCATAGTATCTTATTTTAAGTATAGTATCTTATTATATGTACAGTATCTTATTATAGGTATAGTATCTTATTATAAGTATAGTATCTTATTATAGGTATAGTATCGTATTATAAGTATAGTATCTTATTATAGGTATAGTATCGTATTATAAGTATAGTATCTTATTATAGGTATAGTATCTTATTATAGATATAGTATCTTATTATAGGTATATTATCTTATTATAAGTATAGTATCTTATTATAGGTATAGTATCTTATTATAGATATAGTATCTTATTATAAGTATAGTATCTTATTATAGGTATAGTATCTTATTATAGATATAGTATCTTATTATAGGTATATTATCTTATTATAGTTATAGTATCTTATTATAGGTATAGCATCTTATTATAAGTATCTTATTATAGGTATAGTATCTTATTATAGATATAGTATCTTATTATAGATGTACTATCTTATTATAGGTATATTATCTTATTATAAGTATAGTAGCTTATTATAGGTATAGTATCTTATTATAGATATAGTATCTTATTATAGGTATAGTATCTTATTATAGGTATAGTATCAAATTATAAGTATCTTATTATAGGTATAGTATCTTATTATAAGTATCTTATTATAGGTATAGTATCTTATTATAAGTATCTTATTATAGGTATAGTATCTTATTATAGGTATAGTATCTTATTATAGGTGTAGTATCTTATTATAGGTATAGTATCTTATTATAAGTATCTTATTATAGGTATAGTATCTTATTATAAGTATCTTATTATAGGTGTAGTATCGTATTATAAGTATCTTATTATAGTATAGTATCTTATTATAGGTATAGTATCTAATTATAAGTGTAGTATCTTATTATAGATATTGTATCTTATGATAAGTATCTTATTATAGTGAAGTAACTTATTATAAGTATAGTATCTTATTATAGTATAGTATCTTATTATAGGCATAGTATCTTATTTTAAGTATAGTATCTTATTATATGTACAGTATCTTATTATAGGTATAGTATCTTATTATAAGTATAGTATCTTATTATAGGTATAGTATCATATTATAAGTATAGTATTTTATTATAGGTATAGTATCTTATTATAGATATTATATCTTATTATAGGTATATTATCTTATTATAAGTATAGTATCTTATTATAGGAATAGTATCTTATTATAGATATAGTATCTTATTATAAGTATAGTATCTTATTATAGGTATAGTATCTTATTATAGATGTAGTATCTTATTATAGGTATATTATCTTATTATAGTTATAGTATCTTATTATAGGTATAGTATCTTATTATACGTATCTTATTATAGGTATAGTATCTTATTATAGATATAGTATCTTATTATAGATATAGTATCTTATTATAGGTATATTATCTTATTATAAGTATAGTAGCTTATTATAGGTATAGTATCTTATTATAGATATAGTATCTTATTATAGGTATAGTATCTTATTATAGATATAGTATCTTATTATAGGTATAGTATCTTATTATACGTATCTTATTATAGGTATAGTATCTTATTATAGATATAGTATCTTATTATAGATTTAGTATCTTATTATAGGTATATTATCTTATTATAAGTATAGTAGCTTATTATAGGTATAGTATCTTATTATAGATATAGTATCTTATTATAGGTATAGTATCTTATTATAGATATAGTATCTTATTATAGATATAGTATCTTATTATAGGTATATTATCTTATTATAAGTATAGTATCTTATTATAGGTATAGTATCTTATTATAGATATAGTATCTTATTATAAGTATAGTATCTTATTATAGTTATAGTATGTTATTATAGGTATAGTATCATCATCAAGGACATCAAGGATCAAGGATCAAGGATCAAGGATCATCAAGGACATCAACCACCCGAGCCACTGCCTGTTCACCCCGCTGTCATCCAGAAGGCGAGGTCAGTACAGGTGCATCAAAGCTGGGACCGAGAGACTGAAAAACAGCTTCTATCTCAAGGCCATCAGACTGTTAAACAGCCACCACTAACATTGAGTGGCTACTGCCAACACACTGTCAATGACACTGACTCTACTCCAGCCACTTTAATCATGGGAATTGATGGGAAATGATGTAAATATATCACTAGCCACTTTAAACAATGCTACCTTATATAATGTTACTTACCCTACATTGTTCATCTCATATGCATACGTTGATACTGTACTCTATATCATCGACTGCATCCTTATGTAATACATGTATCACTAGCCACTTTAACTATGCCACTTGGTTTACATACTTATCTCATATGTATATACTGTACTCGATATCATCTACTGTATCTTGCCTATGCTGCTCTGTACCATCACTCATTCATATATCCTTATGTACATATTCTTTATCCCCTTACACTGTGTATAAGACAGTAGTTTTTTTTGGAATTGTTAGTTAGATTACTTGCTCGTTATTACTGCATTGTCGGAACTAGAAGCACAAGCATTTCGCTACACTCGCATTAACATCTGCTAACCATGTGTATGTGACAAATAAAATTTGATTTGATTTGATTTGATTTATTATAGGTATAGTATCTTATTATAAGTATCTTATTATAGGTATAGTATCATATTATAAGTGTAGTATCTTATTATAGGTGTAGTATCTTATAATAGGCATAGTATCTTATTATAGTACCCCTGTGGGTGTGGTATCCACCAGACCATAATATTCTTATCATGCACATCTGTATTGGGAAAGAAACAAAGCACACCCCTCTTAACGAAGACTACCTGTTCAAACACACTTACCCTGACTAAACGTATACAAACTCATATATCTGATAATACCATGACACTGATTACACAACTAAAGAAAAGAGGTGGAGAAGAGAGAGTGAGAGAGAGAGAGAGAGAGAGAGAGAGAGAGAGAGAGAGAGAGAGAGAGAGAGAGAGAGAATTCAATTGAGTGGGCAGAGAGAGGGAGAGAGAGAGAGAGAGAGAGAGAGAGAGAGAGAGAGAGAGAGAGAGAGAGAGAGGGGGATTGGGAGAGAGAGAGAGAGAGAGAGAGAGAGAGAGAGAGAGAGAGAGAGAGAGAGAGAGGGGATTGGGAGAGAGAGAGAGAGAGAGAGAGAGAGAGAGAGAGAGAGAGAGAGAGAGAGAGAGGGGGATTGGGAGAGAGAGAGAGAGAGAGAGAGAGAGAGAGAGAGAGAGAGAGAGAGAGAGAGAGAGGGGGATTGGGAGAGAGAGAGAGAGAGAGAGAGAGAGAGAGAGGGGATTGGGAGAGAGAGAGAGAGAGAGAGAGAGAGAGGAGATTGGGAGAGAGAGAGAGAGAGAGAGAGAGAGAGAGAGGGGAGATTGGGAGAGAGAGAGAGAGACAACCACCTAAAAGGAAGCGATTCACAAACCTTCCATAACAAAGCCATCACCTACAGAGAGATGAACCTGGAGAAGAGTCCCCAGCAAAAGCTGGTCCTGGGGCTCTGTTCACAAACACAAACACACACTACAGAGCCCCAGGACAGCAGCACAATTAGACCCAACCAAATTATGAGAAAACAAAAAGATAACTACTTAACACATTGGAAAAAGAATTAACAAAAAACAGAGCAAACTAGAATGCTATTTGGCCCTACACAGAGAGTACACAGCGGCAGAATACCTGACCACTGTGACTGACCCAAAAATTAAGGAAAGCCTTGACTATGTACAGACTCAGTGAGCATAGCCTTGCTATTGAGAAAGGCCGCCGTAGGGCAGACATGGCTCTCAAGAGAAGACAGGCTATGTGCTCACTGCCCACAAAATGAGGTGGAAACTGAGCTGCACTTCCTAACCTCCTGCCCAATGTATGACCATATTAGAGAGACATATTTCCCTCAGATTACACAGATCCACAAAGAATTTGAAAACAAATCCAATTTTGAAAAACTCCCATATCTACTGGGTGAAATACCACAGTGTGCCATCACAGCAGCAAGATTTGTGACCTGTTGCCACGAGAAAAGGGCAACCAGTGAAGAACAAACACCATTGTAAATACAACCCATATTTATGCTTATTTATTTTATCTTGTGTCCTTTAGCCATTTGTACATTGTTAGAACACTGTATATATATATAATATGACATTTGTAATGTCTTTTACTGTTTTGAAACTTCTGTATGTGTAATGTTTACTGTTAATTTTTGTTGTTTTTCACTTTATATATTCACTTTGTATGTTGTCTACCTCACTTGCTTTGGCAATGTTAACACATGTTTCCCATGCCAATAAAGCCCTTGAATTGAAATTGAATTGAGAGGCAGGCAGGCAGTAGAGCTGAGTAGGTAGGTTGGGAGAGAGAGAGAGAGAGAGAGAGAGAG
>NW_024606204.1:0-7181 GCF_018296145.1 Oncorhynchus tshawytscha | reverse complement strand
TATATATAGAGACAGTAGATCTAGCTGGTCTGTCATAATATAATAGAGACAGTAGATCTAGCTGGTCTGTCATAATATAATAGAGACAGTAGATCTAGCTGGTCTGTCATATTATAATAGAGACAGTAGATCTAGCTGGTCTGTCATATTATAATAGAGACAGTAGATCTAGCTGGTCCTGTCATATTATAATAGAGACAGTAGATCTAGCTGGTCTGTCATATTATAATAGAGACAGTAGATCTAGCTGGTCATGTCATAAATATAATAGAGACAGTAGATCTAGCTGGTCTGTCATAATATAATAGAGACAGTAGATCTAGCTGGTCTGTCATATTATAATAGAGACAGTAGATCTAGCTGGTCTGTCATAATATAATAGAGACAGTAGATCTAGCTGGTCTGTCATATTATAATAGAGACAGTAGATCTAGCTGGTCTGTCATATTATAATAGAGACAGTAGATCTAGCTGGTCTGTCATAATATAATAGAGACAGTAGATCTAGCTGGTCTGTCATAATATAATAGAGACAGTAGATCTAGCTGGTCTGTCATAATATAATAGAGACAGTAGATCTAGCTGGTCTGTAACATTATTAATAGAGACAGTAGATCTAGCTGGTCTGTCATAATATAATAGAGACAGTAGATCTAGCTGGTCTGTCATAATATAATAGAGACAGTAGATCTAGCTGGTCTGTCATAATATAATAGAGACAGTAGATCTAGCTGGTCTGTCATAATATAATAGAGACAGTAGATCTAGCTGGTCTGTCATAATATAATAGAGACAGTAGATCTAGCTGGTCTGTCATAATATAATAGAGACAGTAGATCTAGCTGGTCTGTCATAATATAATAGAGACAGTAGATCTAGCTGGTCTGTCATAATATAATAGAGACAGTAGATCTAGCTGGTCTGTCATAATATAATAGAGACAGTAGATCTAGCTGGTCTGTCATAATATAATAGAGACAGTAGATCTAGCTGGTCTGTCATAATATAATAGAGACAGTAGATCTAGCTGGTCTGTCATAATATAATAGAGACAGTAGATCTAGCTGGTCTGTCATAATATAATAGAGACAGTAGATCTAGCTGGTCTGTCATAATATAATAGAGACAGTAGATCTAGCTGGTCTGTCATAATATAATAGAGACAGTAGATCTAGCTGGTCTGTCATAATATAATAGAGACAGTAGATCTAGCTGGTCTGTCATAATATAATAGAGACAGTAGATCTAGCTGGTCTGTCATAATATAATAGAGACAGTAGATCTAGCTGGTCTGTCATAATATAATAGAGACAGTAGATCTAGCTGGTCTGTCATAATATAATAGAGACAGTAGATCTAGCTGGTCTGTCATAATATAATAGAGACAGTAGATCTAGCTGGTCTGTCATAATATAATAGAGACAGTAGATCTAGCTGGTCTGTCATAATATAATAGAGACAGTAGATCTAGCTGGTCTGTCATAATATAATAGAGACAGTAGATCTAGCTGGTCTGTCATAATATAATAGAGACAGTAGATCTAGCTGGTCTGTCATAATATAATAGAGACAGTAGATCTAGCTGGTCTGTCATAATATAATAGAGACAGTAGATCTAGCTGGTCTGTCATAATATAATAGAGACAGTAGATCTAGCTGGTCTGTCATAATATAATAGAGACAGTAGATCTAGCTGGTCTGTCATAATATAATAGAGACAGTAGATCTAGCTGGTCTGTCATAATATAATAGAGACAGTAGATCTAGCTGGTCTGTCATAATATAATAGAGACAGTAGATCTAGCTGGTCTGTCATAATATAATAGAGACAGTAGATCTAGCTGGTCTGTCATAATATAATAGAGACAGTAGATCTAGCTGGTCTGTCATAATATAATAGAGACAGTAGATCTAGCTGGTCTGTCATAATATAATAGAGACAGTAGATCTAGCTGGTCTGTCATAATATAATAGAGACAGTAGATCTAGCTGGTCTGTCATAATATAATAGAGACAGTAGATCTAGCTGGTCTGTCATAAATAATATAGCCATAGAGACAGTAGATCTAGCTGGTTTGTCATATTATTTTAGAGAAAGTAGATCTAGCTGGTCTGTCATACTTAATAAAGACAGTATATCTAGCTGGGTCTGTCATAGTATAAAAGAGACAGTAGATCTAGCTGGTCTGGCATAATGTAATAGAGACATGAGATCTAGCTGGTCTTTCATATTATAATAGAGACAGTAGATCTAGCTGGTCTGTCATAATATATTAAGGACAGTAGATCTAGCTGGTCTGTCATAATATAATAGTGACATAGAGACAGTAGATCTAGCTGGTTTGTCATATTATAATAGAGACAGTAGATCTAGCTGGTCTGTCATAATATAATAGAGACATTAGATCTAGCTGGTCTGTCATAATATA
This sequence comes from Oncorhynchus tshawytscha, assembly GCF_018296145.1. Taxonomy (NCBI): domain Eukaryota; kingdom Metazoa; phylum Chordata; class Actinopteri; order Salmoniformes; family Salmonidae; genus Oncorhynchus; species Oncorhynchus tshawytscha. Next base: position 4,752 of record NW_024606204.1, on the reverse strand, counting down.
ATAGAGACAGTAGATCTAGCTGGTCTGTCATAATAAACAGAGACAGTAGATCTAGCTGGTCTGTCATAATATAATAGAGAAAGTATATCTAGCTGGTCTCTCATAATATAATAGAGACAGTAGATCTAGCTGGTCTGTCATAATATAAAAGAGACAGTATATCTAGCTGGTTTGTCATAATATAATAGAGACATTAGATCTAGCTGGTCTGTCATAATATAATAGAGACAGTAGATCTAGCTGGTCTGTCATAATATAAAAGACATAGACAGTAGATCTAGCTGGTTTGTCATATTATAATAAGACAGTAGATCTAGCTGGTCTGTTATAATATAATAGAGACAGTATAGCTGGTCTGTCATAATATAATAGACACAGTAGATCTAGCTGGTTTGTCATATTATGAATAGAGACAGTAGATCTATCTGGTCTCTCATAATATAATGGAGACAGTAGATCTAGCTGGTCTGTCATAATATAATAGAGACAGTAGATCTAGCTGGTCTGTCATAATATAATAGAGAGACAGTAGATCTAGCTGGTCTGTCATATTATAAAAGAGACAGTAGATCTAGCTGGTCTGTCATGATTTAATAAAGACAGTATATCTAGCTGGTCTGTCATAATATACTAGAGACAGTAGATCTAGCTGGTCTGTCATAATGTAATAGAGACAGTAGATCTAGCTGGTCTTTGATAATATAATAGAGACAGTAGATCTAGCTGGTCTGTCATAATATAATAGACAGTAGATCTAGCTGGTCTGTCATAATATAATAGAGACAGTAGATCTAGCTGGTTTGTCATATTATAATAGAGACAGTAGATCTAGCTGGTCTGTCATAATATAATAGAGACAGTAGATCTAGCTGGTCTGTCATAATATAATAGAGACAGTAGATCTAGCTGGTCTGTCATAATAAATAGAGACAGTAGATCTAGCTGGTCTGTCATAATGTACTAGAGACAGTAGATCTAGCTGGTTTGTCATATTATAATAGAGACAGTAGATCTAGCTGGTCTGTCATAAATATAATAGAGAAAGTATATCTAGCTGGTCTTTCTCATAATATAATAGAGACAGTAGATCTAGCTGGTCTGTCATAATATAATAGAGACAGTATATCTAGCTGGTCTCTCATAATATAATAGAGACAGTAGATCCAGCTGGTCTGTCATAATATAATAGAGACAGTAGAGATCTAGCTGGTCTGTCATAATATAATAGAGACAGAAGATCTAGCTGGTCTGTCATAATATAATAGAGACATTAGATCTAGCTGGTCTGTCATAATATAATAGAGACATTAGATCAGCTGGTCTGTCATAATATAATAGAGACAGTAGATCTAGCTGGTCTGTCATAATATAATAGAGACAGTAGATATAGCTGGTCTGTCATAATATAATAGAGACATTAGATCTAGCTGGTCATGTCATAATATAATAGAGACAGTAGTTCTAGCTGGTCTGTTATAATATAATAGAGACAGTAGATCTAGCTGGTCTGTCATACTATAATAGAGACAGTATATCTAGCTGGTCTGTCATAATATAATAGAGACAGTAGATCTAGCTGGTCTGTCATAATATAATAGAGACAGTAGATCTAGCTGGTTGTCATAATATAATAGAGACAGTAGATCTAGCTGGTCTGTCATAATATAATAGAGACAGTAGATCTAGCTGGTCTGTCATAATATAATAGAGACAGTAGATCTAGCTGGTCTGTCATAATATAATAGAGACATAGTATATCTAGCTGGTCTGTCATAATATAATAGAGACAGTAGATCTAGCTGGTCTGTCATAATATAATAGAGACAGTAGATCTAGCTGGTCTGTCATAATATAATAGAGACATAGAGACAGTAGATCTAGCTGGTCTGTCATAATATAATAGAGACAGTAGATCTAGCTGGTCTGTCATAATATAATAGAGACAGTAGATCTAGCTGGTCTGTCATAATATAATAGAGACAGTAGATCTAGCTGGTCTGTCATAATATAAAAGAGACAGTAGATCTAGCTGGTCTGTCATATTATAATAATAGAGACAGTAGATCTAGCTGGTCTGTCATATTATAATAGAGACAGTAGATCTAGCTGGTCTGTCATAATATAATAGAGACATTAGATCTAGCTGGTCTGTCATAATATAATAGAGACAGTAGATCTAGCTGGTCTGTTATAATATAATAGAGACAGTAGATCTAGCTGGTCTGTCATAATATAATAGAGACAGTAGATCTAGCTGGTCTGTCATAATATTTTAGAGACAGTAGATCTAGCTGGTCTTGTCATTTATAAAGACAGTAGATCTAGCTGGTCTGTCATAATATAATAGAGACAGTAGATCTAGCTGGTCTGTGATAATATAATAGAGACATGAGATCTAGCTGGTCTGTCATAATATAATAGAGACAGTAGATCTAGCTGGTCTGTTATAATATAATAGAGACATTAGATCTAGCTGGTCTGTCCTAATATAATAGAGACATTAGATCTAGCTGGTCTGTCATAATATAATAGAGACATTAGCTCTAGCTGGTCTGTCATAATATAATAGAGACAGTATATCTAGCTGGTCTGTCATATTATAATAGAGACAGTAGATCTAGCTGGTCTGTCATAATATAATAGGGACAGTAGATCTAGCTGGTCTGTTATAATATAATAGAGACAGTAGATCTAGCTGGTCTGTCATAATATAATAGATACAGTAGATCTAGCTGGTCTCTCATAATATAATAGAGACAGTAGATCTAGCTGGTCTGTCATAATATAATAGAGACAGTATATCTAGCTGGTCTCCCATAATATAATAGAGACAGTAGATCTAGCTGGTCTGTCATAATATAATAGAGACAGTATATCTAGCTGGTCTGTCATACTATAAAAGAGACAGTAGATCTAGCTGGTCTGTCATGATATAATAGAGACAGTAGATCTAGCTGGTCTGTCATAATGTACTAGAGACAGTAGAACTAGCTGGTCTGTCATAATATAACAGACACAGTAGATCTAGCTGGTCTGTCATATTATAATAGAGAAAGTATATCTAGCTGGTCTCTCATAATATAATAGAGACAGTAGATCTAGCTGGTCTGTCATAATATAATAGAGACAGTATATCTAGCTGATCTGTCATACTATAAAAGAGACAGTAGATCTAGCTGGTCTGTCATGATATAATAGAGACAGTAGATCTAGCTGGTCTGTCAAAATATAATAGAGACAGTAGATCTAGCTGGTCTGTCATAATATAATAGAGACAGTAGATCTAGCTGGTCTGTCATAATATAATAGAGGCAGTAGATCTAGCTGGTCTGTCATAATATAATAGAGACAGTAGATCTAGCTGGTCTCTCATAATTGAATAGAGACAGTAGATCTAGCTGGTCTGTCATAATATAATAGAAACATTAGATCTAGCTGGTCTGTCATAATATAATAGAGACAGTAGATCTAGCTGGTCTGTCATAATATAATAGAGACAGTATATCTAGCTGGTCTGTCATACTATAAAAGAGACAGTAGATCTAGCTGGTCTGTCATGATATAATAGAGACAGTAGATCTAGCTGGTCTGTCATAATATATTAGAGACAGTAGATCTAGCTGGTCTGTCATAATATAATAGAGACAGTAGATCAGCTGGTCTGTTAGATCTAGCTGGTCTGTCATAATATAATAGAGACAGTAGATCTAGCTGGTCTGTCATAATATAATAGAGACATAGAGACAGTAGATCTAGCTGGTCTGTCATAATATAATAGAGACAGTAGATAGATAATATAATAGAGACAGTGATCTAGCTGGTCTGTCATAATATAATAGAGACAGTAGATCTAGCTGGTCTGTCATAATATAATAGAGACAGTAGATCTAGCTGGTCTGTCATAATATAATAGAGACAGTAGATCTAGCTGGTCTGTGATAATATAACAGAGAGAGTAGATCTAGCTGGTCTGTTATAATATAATAGAGGCAGTATATCTAGCTGGTCTGTCATAATACAATTGAGACAGTAGATCTAGCTGGTCTCTCATAATTGAATAGAGACAGTAGATCTAGCTGGTCAGTCATATTATAAAAGAGACACTAGATCTAGCTGGTCTGGCATAATGTAATAGAGACATGAGATCTAGCTGGTCCGTCATAATATAATAGAGACAGTAGATCTAGCTGGTCTCTCATAATATGATAGAGACAGTATATCTAGCTGGTCTTTCATATTATAATAGAGACAGTAGATCTAGCTGGTCTGTCATAATATATTAGAGACAGTAGATCTAGCTGGTCTGTTATAATATAATAGAGACATAGAGACAGTAGATCTAGCTGGTTTGTCATATTATAATAGAGACAGAAGATCTAGCTGGTCTGTCATAATATAATAGAGACATTAGATCTAGCTGGTCTGTCATAATATAATAGAGACATTAGATCTAGCTGGTCTGTCATAATATAATAGAGACAGTATATCTAGCTGGTCTGTGATAATATAACAGAGAGAGTAGATCTAGCTGGTCTGTTATAATATAATAGAGGCAGTAGATCTAGCTGGTCTGTTATAATATAATAGAGACAGTAGATCTAGCTGGTCTGTCATAATATAATAGAGACATAGAGACAGTAGATCTAGCTGGTCTGTCATAATATAACAGAGACAGTAGATCTAGCTGGTCTGTCATAATATAATAGAGACAGTAGATCTAGCTGGTCTGTCATAATATAATAGAGACAGTAG
>NW_024606203.1:0-7177 GCF_018296145.1 Oncorhynchus tshawytscha | reverse complement strand
AACCCTGCCCTTCTCTCCATTCTCAATCTATACCTGCTGTCCTCCTCCTCCTCCTCCTCCTCCACCACCTTAACCCCTGACCCTTCTCCTTCCATTCTCAATCTATACCCTGCTGTCCTCCCTCCTCCTCCCTCCCTCCTCCCTCCTCCCTCCTCCTCCCTCCTCCCTCCTCCCTCCTCCTCCACCACCCTTAACCCTGACCCTTCTCCTTCCATTCTCAATCTATACCCCTGTTGTCCTCTTCCTTCCTCCTCCTCCTCCTTCCTCCCTTCCTCTCCTACACCACCCCTTAACCCCTGACCCTTCTCCTTCCATTCTCAATCTATACCCTGCTGTCCTCCTCCTCCTTCCTTCCCTTCCTTCCTCCACCACCTTAACCTTGATCCTTCTTCCTTCCATTCTCCAATCTTACCCTGTTGTCCTTCCTCTTCCTCTTCCTCCTCCTCCTCCTCCCACCCCTTAACCCTGACCCTTCTCCTTCCCATTCTCAATCCCCCTATACCCTGCTGTCCTCCCTCCTCCTCCTCCTCCCCTCCACCACCTTAACCCTGACCCTTCTCCTTCCATTCTCAATCTATACCCTGCTGTCCTTCCCTCCTCTCCCTCCTCCTCCTCCTCCTCCTCCTCCTCCTCCCTCCCTCCACCACCTTAACCCTGACCACTTCTCCTTCCATTCTCAATCTATACCCTGCTGTCCTCTTCCTCCTCCTTCCTTTCCTCCTCCTCCTTCCTCCTCCTACCACCTTAACTCCTGACCCTTCTCTTCCATTCTCAATCTATACCCTGCTGTCCTCCTCCTCCTCCTCCTCCTCCTCCACCACCTAACCCTGACCCCTTCTCCTTCCATTCTCCAATCCCTATGCCCTGCTGTCCTCCTCCTCCTCCCTCCCTCTTCCCTCCTCCTCCTCCTCCACCTTTAACCCTGATCCTTCTCCTTCCATTCTCAATCTATACCCCTGGTGTCCTCCTCCTCCTTCTTCCCTCCTCCTCCCTCCAACCTTAACCCTGATCTTCTCCTTCCATTCTCAATCTATACCCTGCTGTCCTCCTCCTCCTCCTCTTCCTCCTCCTCCTCAACCTTAACCCTGACCCTTCTTCCTTCCATTTCTCAATCTATACCCTGTAAGTCCTCCTCCTCCTCCATCTTAACCCTGACCATCATCCTTCCATTCTCAATCTATACCCTGCTGTCACTCCCTCCCTCCCTCCCTCTTCCTCCCCCTCCTCCTCCTCCTCCTCCTCCCTCCTCTTCCTCCCTCTTCCTCCTCCTCCCTCCTCCTCTTCTTCCTCCTCCTCCTCCTCCATCTTAACCTGACCATCATCCTTCCATTCTCAATCTATACCACTGCTGTCCTCCTCCTCCTCCTCTTCCTCCTTCCTCCTCCCAACCTTAACCCTGACCCTTCTCCTTCCATTCTCAATCTATACCCTGAAGTCCTCCTCCTCCTCCATCTTAACCCTGACCATCATCCTTCCATTCTCAATCTATACCCTGCTGTCCTCCTCTCCCCCTCCTTCCTCCTCCTCCTCCTCTTCCACTTTAACCCTGACCCATATCCTTCCATTTCAATCTATACCCTGCTGTCCTCTTACTTCCTTCCTTCCACCTTAACCCTGACCCTTCTCCTTCCATTCTCAATCTATACCCTGTTGTCCTCCTCCTCCTCCTCCTTCCTCCCCTTCCACCTTAACCCTGACCCTTCTTTATTTCAATCTCTTGTTGTCCTCTTCCTCCTCCCCTCCTTCCTCCTCCACTAATTTTTAACCCTGATCTTCTCTTCCATTTCAATCTATACCCTGCTGTCCTCCTCCTTCCTCCTCCCTCCTCCTACCTTAACCCTGACCCTTTCTTTCCATTTCAATCTATACCCCTGCTGTCCTCTTCCTTCCTTCCCTCCTCCTCACCACTTAACCCTGACCCTTCTCCCTTCCATTTCAATCTATACCCTGTTGTCCTCTTCTTCTTCCTTCCTTCCTTCCTCCCTCCTTCCTTCCACACCACCTTAACCCTGACCCTTCCTTCCATTTCAATCTATACCCTGCTGTCCTCCTCCTCCTCCTTCATCATCCACCATAACTGTTCTCCTTCCATTCTGTCTGTACCCTGCGTATGGTCATCATCATCCACTCCTCATCCCATCACCTTAACCCTGGTACCCTTCTCCTTCCATTCTCCAATCTGTACCCTGCTGTCTCTTCTTCATCATCATCATCATCATCATCATCATCATCATCATCATCCTCCTCTCCACCACCTTAACCCTCCTGACCCTTCTCCTTCCATTCTCAATCTACCCTGCTGTCTCTTCCTCCCTCCTCCCTCCTCCTCCTCCTCCCTCCTCCTCCTCCTCCCTCCTCCTCCTACACCACCTTAACCCTGACCCTTCTCCTTCCATTCTCAAGTCATACCCTGCTGTCCTCCTCCTCCTCCTCCTCCCTCATCCTCCACCACCTTAACCCTGACCCTTCTCCTTCCATTCTCAATCTATACCCTGCTGTCCTCTTCCATCCTCCTCATCATCATCATCCTCCTCCTCCTCCCTTCACCACCTTAACCCTGACCCTTCTCCTTCCATTCTCAATCTATACCCTGCTGTCCTCCTCCTCCTCCTCCTCTTCCTCCTCCTCCTCCACCTTAACCCTGACCCTTCTCCTTCCATTTCAATCTATACCCTGCTGTCCTCCTCCTCCTCCTCTTCCTCCTCCTCCTCAACCTTAACCCTGACCCTTCTCCTTCCATTCTCAATCTATACCCTGATCCTCCTCCTCCTCCTCCTCCTCCTCCTGCTCCATCTTAACCCTGACCATCATCCTTCCATTCTCAATCTATACCCTGCTGTCCTCCTCCTCCTCCTCTTCCTCCTCCTCCTCAACCTTAACCCTGACCCTTCTCCTTCCATTCTCAATCTATACCCTGAAGTCCTCCTCCTCCTCCATCTTAACCCTGACCATCATCCTTCCATTCTCAATCTATACCCTGCTGTCCTCCTCCTCCTCCTCCTCCTCCTCCTCCTCTTCCACCTTAACCCTGACCCTTATCCTTTCCACCTTAACCCTGACCCTTCTCCTTGCATTCTCAATCTATACCTTGCTGTCCTCTTCCTCCTCCCTCCACCTTAACGCTGACTCTTCTCCTTCCATTCTCAATCTATACCCTGCTGTCCTCCTCCTCCTCCTCCTCCTCCTCCACCTTAACCCTGACCCTTCTCCTTCCATTCTCAATCTATACCCTGCTGTCCTCCTCCTCCTCTTCCTCCTCCTCCTCACCTTAACCCTGACCCTTCTCCTTCCATTCTCAATCTATGCCCTGCTGTCCTCTTTATCCTCCTCCTCCTCCTCCTCCTCCACCTTAACCCTGACCATCATCCTTCCATTCTCAATCTATGCCCTGCTGTCCTCTTACTCCTCCTCCTCCTCCCACCTTAACCCTGACCCTTCTCCTTCCATTCTCAATCTATACCTTGCTGTCCTCCTTCTCCCCCTCCTCTTCGTCCTCCTCCTCCTTCTCCCTTGTCCTTCCATTCTCAATCTATCCTCCTGCTCTCCTCCTCCTCCTCCTCCTCCTCCCACCTTAACCCTGACCATCATCCTTCCATTCTCTATCTATACCCTAACTGTCCTCCTCCTCCTCCTCCTCCTCCTCCTCCTCCTCCTCCTCCTCCTCCACCACCTTAACCCTGACCCTTCTCCTTCCATTCTCAATCTATACCCTGCTGTCCTCCTCCTCCTCCTCCTCCTCCCCTCCTCCTCCTCCTCCTCCTCCTCCTCCTTCACCACCTTAACCCTGACCCTTCTCCTTCCATTCTCAATCTATACCCTGCTGTCCTCCTCCTCCTCCTCCTCTTCCTCCTCCTCCTCCTCCACCTTAACCCTGACCCTTCTCCTTCCATTCTCAATCTATACCCTGCTTGTCCTCCTCCTCCTCCTCTTCCTCCCTCCTCCTCAACCTTAACCCTGACCCTTCTCCTTCCATTCTCAATCTATACCCTGAAGTCCTCCTCCTCCTCCATCTTAACCCTGACCATCATCCTCCATTCTCAATCTATACCCTGTTGTCCTCCTCCTCCTCCCTCCTCCTCCTCCTCCTCCTCCTCCTCCTCTTCCACCTTAACCCTGACCCTTATCCTTTCCACCTTAACCCTGACCCTTCTCCTTACATTCTCAATCTATACCTTGCTGTCCTCTTCCTCCTCCTCCACCTTAACGCTGACTCTTCTCCTTCCATTCTCAATCTATACCCTGCTGTCCTCCTCCTCCTCCTCCTCCTCCTCCACCTTAACGCTGACTCTTCTCCTTCCATTCTCAATCTATACCCTGCTGTCCTCCTCCTCCTCCTCCTCCTCCTCCACCTTAACCCTGACCCTTCTCCTTCCATTCTCAATCTATACCTTGCTGTCCTCCTCCTCCTCCTCCTCCACCACCTTAACCCTGACCCTTCTCCTTCCATTCTCAATCTATACCCTGCTGTCCTCCTCCTCCTCCTCCTCCTCCTCCACCTTAACCCTGACCCTTCTCCTTCCATTCTCAATCTATACCCTGCTGTCCTCCTCCTCCTCCTCCTCCTCCTCCACCTTAACCCTGACCATCATCCTTCCATTCTCAATCTATACCCTGCTGTCCTCCTCCTCCTCCTCCTCCTCCTCCATCTTAACCCTGACCATCATCCTTCCATTCTCAATCTATACCCTGCTGTCCTCTTACTCCTCCTCCTCCTCCACCTTAACCCTGACCCTTCTCCTTCCATTCTCAATCTATACCCTGCTTGTCCTCTTCCTCCTCCTCCTCTTCCTCCTCCTCCAACTTAACCCTGACCCTTATCCTTCCATTGTCAATCTATACCTTGCTGTCCTCCTTCTCCCCCTCCTCTTCAAAATCCTCCTCCTCCTTCTCCCTTGTCCTTCCATTCTCAATCTATCCTCCTGCTCTCCTCCTCCTCCTCCTCCTCCTCCTCCACCTTAACCCTGACCATCATCCTTCCATTCTCTATCTATACCCTGCTGTCCTCCTCCTCCTCCTCCTCCTCCTCCTCCTCCTCCTCCATCTTAACCCTGACCATCATCCTTCCATTCTCTATCTATACCCTGCTGTCCTCTTAGTCCTCCTCCTCCTCCACCTTAACCCTGACCCTTCTCCTTCCATTCTCAATCTATACCCTGCTGTCCTCTTCCTCCTCTTCCTCCTCCTCCTCCATCTTAACCTGACCCTTCTCCTTCCATTCTCAATCTATACCCCGCTTGTCCTCTTCCTCCTCCTCCTCTTCCTCCTCCAACTTAACCCTGACCCTTATCCTTCCATTGTCAATCTATACCTTGCTGTCCTCCTTCTCCCCCTCCTCTTCGTCCTCCTCCTCCTTCTCCTTGTCCTTCCATTCTCAATCTATCCTCCTGCTCTCCTCCTCCTCCTCCTCCTCCTCCTTAACCCTGACCATCATCCTTCCATTCTCTATCTATACCCTGCTGTCCTCTTACTCCTCCTCCTCCTCCACCTTAACCCTGACCCTTCTCCTTCCATTCTCAATCTATACCCTGCTGTCCTCTTCCTCCTCTTCCTCCTCCTGCTCCATCTTAACCCTGACCATCATCCTTCCATTCTCAATCTATACCCTGCTGTCCTCTTCCTCCTCTTCCTCCTCCTGCTCCATCTTAACCCTGACCCTTCTCCTTCCATTCTCAATCTATACCCTGCTGTCCTCTTCCTCCTCTTCCTCCTCCTGCTCCATCTTAACCCTGACCATCATCCTTCCATTCTCAATCTATACCCTGCTGTCCTCTTCCTCCTCCTCCTCCTCCCTTATCCTTCCATTTTCAATAGAAAACCCTGCTGTCCTCTTCCTCCTTCTCCTCCACCTTGGCATTCTGTCCTGCTCTGTCTGGTTGTGGTCTGACCCATAATAGAAAATCTTTTAAGAACAGTCTCTTTCAGAGGCCTTGCTGGCTGGTTCTGTTTGCCATGGCAGGTTCCCACCTTGCCTCTGCACAAGAGTGATAAATATTTTACACCTCTGCCCACTGAGCAAGGGAACATTTCACTTCTCATTTCACCACACTCATTCCCTCAAAAGCACTCTCTCTCTCTCTCTCTCTCTCTCTCTCTCTCTCTCTCTCTCTCTCTCTCTCTCTCTCTCTCTCTCTCTCTCTCTCTCTCTCTCTCTGTCTCTCTGTCTGTCTCTCTGTCTGTCTCTCTCTCTCTCTCTCTCTCTCTCTCTCTCTCTCTCTCTCTCTCTCTCTCTCTCTCTCTCTCTCTCTCTCTCTCTCTCTCTCTCTCTCTCTCTCTCTCTCTCTCTCTCTCTCTCTCTCTCTCTCTCTCTCTCTCTCTCTCTCTCTCTCTCCATCCCTTCGTCACTTGGCCCAGTAGCCTGCCTGTCTCTACAACTAATATATATGGTTGGTATTTTGGGGGCAGTGGGTGTTTTGTCAGTGTATTCAGAATACTGAACAATCAACACAGTGAGTCAATACAATGACTACAAACATACATCACAATCCAGAACTCTGCTCATGTGCTTTTGTAGTGTAACAATAACCGAATGCACTGTAATGTGTTTTTAGAAGACATGTTAAGTTAAAAGCAAGGATGTGAAGCGTGTGATTCTTCAAAAGTGTTTCTTTAAAAGAAGGCCTGTTGTGTGTGTGTGGTACTGGCTGATGAGCCCAGCCTAGCATGGATAGCATCAGTGGTTGAGCTCTATTAGGAAATTAAAGGGGCAGTGCAGTTAAAAATGGGATTTCCTGTTGTTTTTCATGATACTTCCACACCACGAGGTCAAAATAACACTGAAATTGTGAAAATGAGAATAATGCCCTTTTGAGTAAGAGCTGTTTGAAGGAAATGCCTGGAATTTCAGCCTATTCAGGTGGGATGGAACTTTTGGCCCACATCTTATTATAATAGACCAGTAACGGTTCATCTGTGTGTGGCTGTGGGCTCTACACCATCCTATCAGCCAATCTGTCTTTAAGACAACTAATAGAGCCTCTCTTCCTATTATTCCTTTCAACATCTCACTCTGGGATTTATCAGGATCTCTAAGTAGCTCGAAGGACCAATCATACTCGTCTGTCTGAGACAGGCAGGTCGAGTGGTGAATGATGAAGCTCCTCCCCTCATACCAAAGAGCCAATCACCTGCCCTCTGATCATTCTCATTCTCTTCCTCACAGAAGAGTTCTACTCAGCTC
>NW_024606202.1:0-7153 GCF_018296145.1 Oncorhynchus tshawytscha | reverse complement strand
TCTAAACAAACCTCATAATAATGAAACCAGCAGACATCTAGGAGCAACAATGACTCAGCCTGATATTCTCCAACACAGTTCATTGTGGCTGACTCTTTTTTTCCCTCCCTCCCTCCCTCCCTCCCTCCCTCCCTCCCCCCTCCCTCCCTCCCTCCCTCCCTCCCTCCCTCTCTTCCTCCTCTCTCTCTCCTCCCTCCCTGCCACCCTCTCTCTCTGTCTCTCCCCTCCCTCCCTCTCCCTCCCTCCCTCCCACAATCTCTCTCTGTCTCTCCCTCCCTCCCCCTCCCTCCCTCCCTGTCTCCCTCCCTCCCTCCCTGTCTCTCCCTCCCTGCCTCCCTCCTCGTCTCTCTTTCTCCTTCCTGTCTCTCCCTCCCTCCCCCCCCTCCCTCCCTCCTCCCTCCCCTCCCTCCCCCTCCCTCCCTCCCCTGTCTCCCTCCCTCCCCTCCCTGTCTCCCTCCCTCCCTCCCTGTCTCTCCCTCCCCTCCCTGCCTCCCTCCCTCCTCTCTCTTCCTCCCTTCCTGCCACCCTCTCTCTCTGTCTCTCCCTCCCTCCCCCTCCCTCCCTCCCTCCCTCCCTCCCTCCCCCTCCCTCCCTCCCCCTCCCTCCTCCCTGTCTCCCTCCCTCCCCTCCCTGTCTCCCTCCCTCTCCCTCCCTCCCTCCCCCCTCCCCTCCCTCCCTCCCTCTCTGTCTCCCTCCCTCCCTCCTCTCTGTCTCTCTCCCTCCCTCCCTTCCTCCTGTCTTCCTCTCCCACCCCTCCCTCCCTGTCTCCCTCTCTCCCCTCCCTGCCTGTCTCCCTCTCCCTCCTTCCCTCCCTGTCTCCCTCTCCCTCCTTCCTCCCTGTCTCCCTCCCTGTCTCCCTCTCTCTCCCTCCTCCCTGTCTCCCTCTCCCTCCTTCCCTCCATGTCTCCCCCTCCCTCCCTCCCTCCTCCCTCCCTCCCTCCTCCCTCCCTCCCTCCTCCTCCCCTGTCTCCCTCCATCCCTGTCTCCCTCCATCCCTGTCTCCCTCCCTCCCCTCCCCTCCCCTCCCTGTCTCCTCCTGTCTCCCTCTCCCTCCCTCCCTCCTGTCTCCCTCCCTGTCTCCCTGTCTCCCCTCTCCCTCCCTCCCTCCCTGTCTCCTGTCTCCCTCCCTCCCTCCCCTGTCTCCCTCCCTCCCTCCCTCCCTGTCTCCCCTCCTGTCTCCCTCCCTCCCTCCCTGTCTCTCCCTCCCTGCCTCCTGCCGCCTCTCTCTTCCTCCCTTCCTGCCACCCTCTCTCTCTGTCTCTCCCTCCCTCCCCCTCCCTCCCTCCCTCCCCCTCCCTCCCTCCCTGTCTCCTCCCTGTCTCCTGTCTCCCCTCCCTCTCCCTCCCTCCCTCCCTCCCCCATCCCTCCCCTCCTCCTCTCTGTCTCCCTCCCTCCCTCTCTGTCTCTCTCCCTCCCTCCTTCCTCCTGTCTTCCTCTCCCACTCCCCTCCCTCCCTGTCTCCCTCCTGTCTCCCTCTCTCTCCCCTCCCTGCCTGTCTCCCTCTCCCTCCTTCCCTCCTGTCTCCCTCTCCCTCCTTCCCTCCCTGTCTCCTCTCTCTCCCTCCCTCCCTGTCTCCCTCTCCCTCCTTCCCTCCATGTCTCCCCCTCCCTCCCTCCCTCCCTCCCTCCCTCCCTCCCTCCACTCCCTCCCATCCTCCCTCCCTCCCTCCCTCCCATCCTCCACCTCCCTCCTCTCTGTCTCCCTCTCCCTCCCTGTCTCCCTCCCTCCCTCCCTCCCTGTCTCCCTCCCCCCTCCTGTCCTCCCTCCCTCCACTCCCTCCCTGTCTCCCTCCCTCCCTCCCTCTCTGTCTCCCTCTCCCTCCCCCCTGTCTCCCTCTCCCTCCTTCCCCTCCATGTCTCCCCCCCTCCCTCCTCCCTGTCTCCCTCCCTGTCTCCCTCCCTCCCTGTCTCCCTCCCCCTCCCTCCCTGTCTCCCTCCCTCCCTCCCTCCTGTCCCCTCCCTCCCTCTCTGTCTCCCTCTCCTCCCCTGTCTCCTCCCTCCCTCCCCTGTCTCCTCCCTCCCTCCCCTCCCTGTCTCCCTCCCTCCCTCCTCTCTCCCTCCCTCCTCCCTCCTGTCTTCCTCTCCACTCCCTCCCTCCCTGTCTCCCTCTCTCTCCCTCCCTGCCTGTCTCCTCTCCCTCCTTCCCCACTGTCTCCCTCTCCCTCCTTCCCTCCCCTGTCTCCCCCTCCCCTGTCTCCCTCTCTCCCCTCCCTCCCTGTCTCCCTCTCCCTGCTTCCCTCCATGTCTCCCCCTCCTCCCTCCCTCCCTCCCTCCCTCCCTCCCTCCCTCCCTCCCTCCCTCTCCCTCCCTCCTCCTCCCTCCCTCCCTCCCTCCCTCCCTTCCTCCTCCCTGTCTCCCTCCCTCCCCATCTTCTCCCTCCCTGTCTCCCTCCCTCCCTCCCTGTCCACCCCTCCCTCCTCCCTGCTCTCTCTCCCCTCCCTCCCTCTCTGTCTCCCTCTCCCTCCCTGTCTCCCCTCCCCTCCCTCCCTCCCTCCTCCCTTCACTCCCTCCCTGTCTCCCTCCTCCCTGTCTCCCTCCCTCCCTGTCTCCCTCCCTCCCCTCCCTGTCTCCCTCCCTCCCTCCCTGTCTCCCTCCCTCCCTCTCTGTCTCCCTCTCCCTCCCTGTCTCCCTCCTCCCTCCCTCCTCCTGTCTCCCTCCCTCCCTCCCTGTCTCCCTCCACTCCCTCCCTGTCTCCCTCCCTCCCTCCCTCTCTGTCTCCCTCTCCCTCCCTCCCTGTCTCCCTCTCCCTCCTTCCCTCCCTCCCTCCCTCCCTCCCTCCCTCCTCCTCCCTCCCTCCCTCCTGTCTCCCTCCCTCCCTGTCTCCCTCCCTCCCTGTCTCCCTCCCTCCCTGTCTCCCTCCCTCCCTCCCTCCCTCCTGTCTCCCTCCCTCCCTCCCTCTCTGTCTCCCTCTCCCCTCCCTGTCTCCCTCCCTCCCTCCCTCCCTGTCTCCCTCCCTCCCTCCCTCCCTCCCTCCCTCTCCCCCTCTCGCTCTTTATCAAGCAGCAGCAGGTATAGAGGACTTGACCAGGGCTTGAATCAGAGGTGCGGTCTGGGGGGAGCTGCTCTCAGGCTGGTAACAATACAAATGGATTTAGTGAAACAGAGGAAAACAGCTGTCTCCATTATTTGAATCCTTCACTTCCTTTAATTGACTCTTTGATAACAGGCAGAGGTGCAGAGTGTCTGATAAGGAATAGGTTATTAGTAAAGTATCCCGGAGGACTGGGCAGGGGCTGGCTGCGGGGCAGGAGATGGGATAAAGCTGTGTGTGTGTGTGTGTGTGTGTGGTGTGTGTGTGTGTGTGTGTGTGTGTGTGTGTGTGTGTGTGTGTGTGTGTGTGTGTGTGTGTGTGTGTGTGTGTGTGTGTGTGTGGCTAATGCATTAACAACGGCGAGGTGTTCTCAGTAAGATAGGAGGTTATCTCTCCACTTTTGACTCTGGTCATAACACTCAGACTAACTAAAAAAATGCTATCTCCTTTCTGGCAGAACTAATGACATGATGCATGGGACTGGGGTTCTGTCATCCTGACTGGGGTTCTGTCATCCTGACTGGGTTCTGTCCTGACTGGGGTTCTGTCATCCTGACTGAGGTTCTGTCATCCTGACTGAGTTCTGTCATCCTGACTGGGGTTCTGTCATCCTGACTGAGGTTCTGTCATCCTGACTGGGGTTATGTCATCCTGACTGGACTGACTGGGGTTCTGTCATCCTGACTGGACTGACTTCTGTCATCCTGACTGGGGTTCTGTCATCCTGACTTGGGTTTCTGGCATCTGACTGGGGTTCTGTCATACTGACTGGACTGACTAGGTATCTGTCATCCTGACTGGGGTTCTGTAGTCCTGACTGGGGTTCTGTCAAACTGACTGGGGTTCTGTCGTCCTGACTGGGTACTGTCATCCTGACTGGGGTTCTGTTGTCCTGACTGAGGTTCTGTCAAACTGACTGGGGCTCTGTCGTCCTGACTGGGGTTCTGTCAAACTGACTGGGGTTCTGTCGTCCTGACTGGGGTTCTGGCATCCTGACTGGGGTTCTGGCATCCTGACTAGGGTTCTGTCATCCTAACTGGGGTTCTGTCATCCTGACTGAGGTTCTGTCATCCTGACTTGGGTTCTGGCATCCTGACTGGGGTTCTGTCATACTGACTGGACTGACTAGGTATCTGTCATCCTGACTGGGGTTCTGTAGTCCTGACTGGCCCTGTCAAACTGACTGGGGTTCTGTCGTCCTGACTGGGGTTCTGTCATCCTGACTGGGGTTCGGTCATCCTGACTGAGGTTCTGTCATCCTGACTGGGGTTCTGTCATCCTGACTGAGGTTCTCTCATCCTCATCTCTCATCTCTCATCCATCAGTCCTCCTTACTGGGGTTATGTCAAACTGAATGGACTGACTGGGGTTCTGTCATCCTGACTGGACTGACTGGGGTTCTGTCATCCTGACTGGGGTTCTGTCATCCTGACTGGGGTTCTGTCATCATCACTGGGGTTCTGTCGTCCTGACTGGTTCTGTGAAACTGACTGGGGTTCTGTCGTCCTGACTGGGGTTCTGTCATCCTGACTGGGGTTCTGTCATCCTGACTGGGGTTCTGTCATCCTGACTGGGGTTCTGTCCTCTGACAGGGGTTCTGTCATACTGACTGGACTGACTGGGGTTCTGTCATCCTGACTGGGGTTCTGTCATCCTGACGGGGTTCTGTCATCCTGACTTGGGTTCTGTCATCCTGCCTGGGGTTCTGTCATTCCTGACTGGAGATCTGTCACTGGGGTTCTGTCATCCTGACTGGGGTTCTGTCAGATCTGTCCTCCTGACTGGGGTTCTGTCATCCTGACTGGGGTTCTGTCCTCCTGACTGGGGTTCTGTCCTCCTGACTGGGGTTCTGTTATTCTGACTGGGGTTCTGTCATCCTTACTGGGGTTCTGTCATCCTGGCTGGACTGGCTGGGTTTATGTCCTCCTGACTTGGGTTCTGTCATCCTGACTGGGGTTATGTCAAACTGACTGGACTGACTGGGGTTCTGTCCTCCTGACTGGGGTTCTGTCATACTGACTGGGGTTCTGTCATCCTGACAAGGGTAATGTCATGCTGACTGGGGTTCTGTCAGCCTGACTGGACTGACTGGGGTTCTGTAGTCCTGACTGGGGTTCTGTCCTCCTGAATGGGGTTATGTCATCCTGACTGGGCTGACTAGGTATTTGTCATCCTGACTGGGGTCTGTCATCCTGACTGGGGTTCTGTCATCCTGACTGAGGTTATGTCATCTGACTGGGGTTATGTCAAACTGACTGGACTGACTGAGATTCTGTCATCCCTGACTGGGGTTCTGTCATCCTCACTGGGGTTTCTGTCATCCTGGGGTTATGTCAAACTGACTGGACTGACTGGGGATCTGTCCTCCTTACTGGGGTTCTGTCATCCTGACTGGACTGACTGGGGTTCTGTCATCCTGACTGGGGTTCTGTCATCCTGACTGGGGTTCTGTCCTCCTGACTGGGGTTCTGTCATCATCCTGACTGGGGATATTTCATCCTGACAGGGGTTCTGTCATCCTGACAAGGGTTCTGTCATCCTGACTTGGGTTCTGTCATCTTGACTGGGGTTCTGTCATCCTGACTGGGGTGATGTAATCCTGACTGGACTGACTGGGTTTCTGTAGTCCTTACTGGAGTGCTGTCCTCCTGACTGGGGTTATGTCATCCTGACTGGAGTTCTGTGCTTGACTGGGGTTCTGTCCTCCTGATTGGGGTTCTGTCATCCTGACTGGACTGACTGGGGTTCTCATCTGACTGGGGTTCTGTCATCCTGACTGGGTTTGACTGGGGTTACATGTCATCCTGTTTGAGTTCATCATCCTGACTGTGGTTCTGTCATCTGACTGGAGTTCTGTCATCCTGACTGGAGTTCTGTCCTCCCTGACTGGGGTTCTGTCATCCAGACTGTGGTTCTGTTCTCCTGACAGGACTGACTGGGGTTCTGTCCTCCCTGCATGGGTTCTGCTATTCCTGACTGGGGTTCTGTAGTCCTGACTGGAGTTCTGGCATCCTGACTGGACTGGCTGGGGTTCTGTCTTCCTGACTCTAGGTTCTGTCATCCTGATTGGACTGACTGGGGTTCTGTTCTCCTGACTGGGGTTCTGTCATCCTGACTGGGGTTCTGTAGTCCTAACTGCTGGTTATTTTCTCCTGACTGGGTTTCTGTCATCTCTGACTGGGGTTCTGTCATCCTGACCGGGGTTCTGTCCTCCTGACTGGGGTTCTGTCATCTGACTGGGGTTCTGTCATCCTGACAATGGTTCTGTCATCGGCTGGACTGGCTGGGGTTATGGCCTCCTGACTGGGGTTCTGTCATCCTTTACTGGACTGACTGGGGTACTGTGTCATCCTGACTGGGGTTCTATCATCCTGACCGGACTGACTGGGGTACTGTCACATCCTGACCGGGGTTCCTGTCCTCCTGACTGGGGTTCTGTCATCCTGACAAGGGGTTCTGTCATTCTGACTGGGGTTTCTGTACTCCTGACTGGGGTTCTGTCATCCCTGACTGGGGTTCTGTCATCATCACTGGGGTTCTGTCGTCTGACTGGTTTCTGTAGAGCTGACTGAGGGTTCTGTCGTCCTGACTGGGGTTCTGTCATCCTGACTGGGGTTCTGTCATCCTGAAGCTGGGGTTCTGTCATCCTGACTGGGGTTCTGTCCTCCTGACAGGGGTTCTGTCATACTAGCTGGACTGACTGGGGTTCTGTCATCCTGACTGGGGTTCTGTCATCCTGACGGGGATTCTGTCATCCTGACTTGGGTTCTGTCATCCTGCCTGGTTCTGTCATTCCTGACTGGAATCTGTCCTCCTGACTGGGGTTCTGTCATCCCTGACTGGGGTTCTGTCATTTCCTAGCTGTGGTTCTGTCCTCCTGACTGGGGTTCTGTCATCCTATTTGCAGGTTCTGTCCTCCTGACTGGGGTTCTGTCACTCCTGACTGGGGGTTTCTGTTATTCTGACTGGGGTTCTTCATCCTTACTGGGGTTCTGTCATCCTGGCTGGACTGGCTGGGTTTATGTCCTCCTGACTTGGGTTCTGTCATCACAAGCTGGGTTATGTCAAACTGACTGGACTGACTGGGGTTTCTGTCTCACTGACTGGGGTTCTGTCATACTGA
>NW_024606201.1:0-7148 GCF_018296145.1 Oncorhynchus tshawytscha | reverse complement strand
ATAGATCAACTGTATCTATTATATTATGACAGACCAGCTAGATCTACTGTTTCTAATACATTATGACAGACCAGCTAGATCTACTGTCTCTACTATATTATGACAGACCAGCAAGACCTAATGTCCCTATTATATTATGACAGACCAGCTAGATCTACTGTATCTATTATATTATAACAGACCAGCTAGATCTACTGTATCTACTATATTATGACAGACCAGCTAGATCTACTGACTCTATTATAGTGTGACAGACCAGCTAGATCAACTGTATCTATTATATTATGACAGACCAGCTAGATCTACTGACTCTATTATATTATGACAGACCAGATAGATCAACAGTATTTATTATATTATGACAGACCAGCTAGATCTACTGACTCTATTATATTATGACAGACCAGATAGATCAACTGTATCTATTATATTATGACAGACCAGCTAGATCTACTGTATCTATTATATTATGACATACCAGCTAGATCTGTCTCTATTATAGTATGACAGACCAGCTAGATCTACTGTCTCTATTATATTATGACATACCAGCTAGATCTGTCTCTATTATAGTATGACAGACCAGCTAGATCTACTGTCTCTATTATATTATGACAGACCAGCTAGATCTACTGTTTCTAAAACATAATGACAGACCAGCTAGATCTACCGTTTCTAATATATTATGACAGACCAGCTAGATCTACTGTCTCTATTATATTATGACAGACCAGCTAGATTTACTGTCCCTATTATATTATGACAGACCAGCAAGACCTAATGTCCCTATTATATTATGACAGACCAGCTAGATCTACTGTATCGACTATATTATGACAGACCAGCTAAATCTACTGTCTCTATTATATTATGACAGACCAGCAAGACCTAATGTCCCTATTATATTATGACAGACCAGCTAGATCTACTGTTTCTAATACAATATGACAGACCAGCTAGATCTACTGTCTCTACTATATTATGACAGACCAGGAAGACCTAATGTCCCTATTATATTATGACAGACCAGCTAGATCTACTGTATCTATTATATTATGACAGACCAGCTAGATCTACTGTCTCTGTTATATTATGACAGACCAGCTAGATCTACTGTATCTATTATATTATGACAGACCAGCTAGATCTACTGTCTCTACTATATTATGACAGACCAGCTAGATCTACTGTCTCTGTTATATTATGACAGACCAGCTAGATCTACTGTATCTACTATATTATGACAGACCAGCAAGACCTAATGTCCCTATTATATTATGACAGACCAGCTAGATCTACTGTATCTAATATATTATGACAGACCAGCTAGATCTACTGTTTCTAATAAATTATGACAGACCAGCTAGATCTACTGTCTCTACTATATTATGACAGACCAGCTAGATCTACTGTCTCTGTTATATTATGACAGACCAGCTAGATCAACTGTATTTATTATATTATGACAGACCAGATAGATCAACTGTATTTATTATATTATGACAGACCAGCTAGATCTACTGTTTCTAAAACATTATGACAGACCAGCTAGATCTACTGTCTCTGTTATATTATGACAGACCAGCTAGATCTACTGTCTCTGTTATATTATGACAGACCAGCTAGATCTACTGTATCTATTATATTATGACATACCAGCTAGATCTGTCTCTATTATAGTATGACAGACCAGCTAGATCTACTGTACCTATTATATTATGACAGACCAGCAAGATCTACTGTCTCTACTATATTATGACAGACCAGCCAGATCTACTGTATCTATTATATTATGACAGACCAGCAAGATCTACTGTCTCTACTATATTATGACAGACCAGCTAGATCTACTGTTTCTAATACATTATGACAGACCAGCTAGATCTACTGTCTCTGTTATATTATGACAGACCAGCTAGATCAACTGTATCTATTATATTATGACAGACCAGCTAGATCTACTGTTTCTAAAACATTATGACAGACCAGCTAGATCTACCGTTTCTAATATATTATGACAGACCAGCTAGATCTACTGTCTCTATTATATTATGACAGACCAGCTAGATCTACTGTCCCTATTATATTATGACAGACCAGCAATACCTAATGTCCCTATTATATTATGACAGACCAGCTAGATCTACTGTTTCTAAAACATTATGACAGACCAGCTAGATCTACCATTTCTAATATATTATGAAAGACCAGCTAGATCTACTGTCTCTATTATATTATGACAGACCAGCTAGATCTACTGTCCCTATTACATTATGACAGACCAGCAAGACCTAATGTCCCTATTATATTAAGACAGACCTGCTAGATCTACTGTCTCTATTATATTATGACAGACCAGCTAGATCTACTGTATCTATTATATTATGACAGACCAGCTAGATCTACTGTATCTACTATATTATGACAGACTAGCTAGATCTACTGACTCTATTATATTGTGACAGACCAGCTAGATCAACTGTATCTATTATATTATGACAGACCAGCTAGATCTACTGACTCTATTATATTATGACAGACCAGCTAGATCTACTGTTTCTAATACATTATGACAGACCAGCTAGATCTACTGTCTCTACTATATTATGACAGACCAGCAAGACCTAATGTCCCTATTATATTATGACAGACCAGCTAGATCTACTGTATCTATTATATTATGACAGACCAGCTAGATCTACTGTTTCTAATACATTATGACAGACCAGCTAGATCTACTGTCTCTACTATATTATGACAGACCAGCTAGATCTACTGACTCTATTATATTATGACAGACCAGCTAGATCTACTGACTCTATTATATTATGACAGACCAGCTAGATCTACTGTCTCTACTATATTATGACAGACCAGCAAGACCTAATGTCCCTATTATAGTATGACAGACCAGCTAGATCTACTGTATCTATTATATTATGACAGACCAGCTAGATCTACTGACTCTATTATATTATGACAGACCAGATAGATCAACTGTATCTATTATATTATGACAGACCAGCTAGATCTACTGTTTCTAATACATTATGACAGACCAGCTAGATCTACTGTCTCTACTATATTATGACAGACCAGCAAGACCTAATGTCCCTATTATATTATGACAGACCAGCTAGATCTACTGTATCTATTATATTATAACAGACCAGCTAGATCTACTGTATCTACTATATTATGACAGACCAGCTAGATCTACTGACTCTATTATAGTGTGACAGACCAGCTAGATCAACTGTATCTATTATATTATGACAGACCAGCTAGATCTACTGACTCTATTATATTATGACAGACCAGATAGATCAACAGTATTCATTATATTATGACAGACCAGCTAGATCTACTGACTCTATTATATTATGACAGACCAGATAGATCAACTGTATCTATTATATTATGACAGACCAGCTAGATCTACTGTATCTATTATATTATGACATACCAGCTAGATCTGTCTCTATTATAGTATGACAGACCAGCTAGATCTACTGTCTCTATTATATTATGACATACCAGCTAGATCTGTCTCTATTATAGTATGACAGACCAGCTAGATCTACTGTCTCTATTATATTATGACAGACCAGCTAGATCTACTGTTTCTAAAACATAATGACAGACCAGCTAGATCTACCGTTTCTAATATATTATGACAGACCAGCTAGATCTACTGTCTCTATTATATTATGACAGACCAGCTAGATCTACTGTCCCTATTATATTATGACAGACCAGCAAGACCTAATGTCCCTATTATATTATGACAGACCAGCTAGATCTACTGTATCGACTATATTATGACAGACCAGCTAAATCTACTGTCTCTATTATATTATGACAGACCAGCAAGACCTAATGTCCCTATTATATTATGACAGACCAGCTAGATCTACTGTTTCTAATACAATATGACAGACCAGCTAGATCTACTGTCTCTACTATATTATGACAGACCAGGAAGACCTAATGTCCCTATTATATTATGACAGACCAGCTAGATCTACTGTATCTATTATATTATGACAGACCAGCTAGATCTACTGTCTCTGTTATATTATGACAGACCAGCTAGATCTACTGTATCTATTATATTATGACAGACCAGCTAGATCTACTGTCTCTACTATATTATGACAGACCAGCTAGATCTACTGTCTCTGTTATATTATGACAGACCAGCTAGATCTACTGTATCTACTATATTATGACAGACCAGCAAGACCTAATGTCCCTATTATATTATGACAGACCAGCTAGATCTACTGTATCTAATATATTATGACAGACCAGCTAGATCTACTGTTTCTAATAAATTATGACAGACCAGCTAGATCTACTGTCTCTACTATATTATGACAGACCAGCTAGATCTACTGTCTCTGTTATATTATGACAGACCAGCTAGATCAACTGTATTTATTATATTATGACAGACCAGATAGATCAACTGTATTTATTATATTATGACAGACCAGCTAGATCTACTGTTTCTAAAACATTATGACAGACCAGCTAGATCTACTGTCTCTGTTATATTATGACAGACCAGCTAGATCTACTGTCTCTGTTATATTATGACAGACCAGCTAGATCTACTGTATCTATTATATTATGACATACCAGCTAGATCTGTCTCTATTATAGTATGACAGACCAGCTAGATCTACTGTACCTATTATATTATGACAGACCAGCAAGATCTACTGTCTCTACTATATTATGACAGACCAGCCAGATCTACTGTATCTATTATATTATGACAGACCAGCAAGATCTACTGTCTCTACTATATTATGACAGACCAGCTAGATCTACTGTTTCTAATACATTATGACAGACCAGCTAGATCTACTGTCTCTGTTATATTATGACAGACCAGCTAGATCAACTGTATCTATTATATTATGACAGACCAGCTAGATCTACTGTTTCTAAAACATTATGACAGACCAGCTAGATCTACCGTTTCTAATATATTATGACAGACCAGCTAGATCTACTGTCTCTATTATATTATGACAGACCAGCTAGATCTACTGTCCCTATTATATTATGACAGACCAGCAATACCTAATGTCCCTATTATATTATGACAGACCAGCTAGATCTACTGTTTCTAAAACATTATGACAGACCAGCTAGATCTACCATTTCTAATATATTATGAAAGACCAGCTAGATCTACTGTCTCTATTATATTATGACAGACCAGCTAGATCTACTGTCCCTATTACATTATGACAGACCAGCAAGACCTAATGTCCCTATTATATTAAGACAGACCTGCTAGATCTACTGTCTCTATTATATTATGACAGACCAGCTAGATCTACTGTATCTATTATATTATGACAGACCAGCTAGATCTACTGTATCTACTATATTATGACAGACTAGCTAGATCTACTGACTCTATTATATTGTGACAGACCAGCTAGATCAACTGTATCTATTATATTATGACAGACCAGCTAGATCTACTGACTCTATTATATTATGACAGACCAGCTAGATCTACTGTTTCTAATACATTATGACAGACCAGCTAGATCTACTGTCTCTACTATATTATGACAGACCAGCAAGACCTAATGTCCCTATTATATTATGACAGACCAGCTAGATCTACTGTATCTATTATATTATGACAGACCAGCTAGATCTACTGTTTCTAATACATTATGACAGACCAGCTAGATCTACTGTCTCTACTATATTATGACAGACCAGCTAGATCTACTGACTCTATTATATTATGACAGACCAGCTAGATCTACTGACTCTATTATATTATGACAGACCAGCTAGATCTACTGTCTCTACTATATTATGACAGACCAGCAAGACCTAATGTCCCTATTATATTATGACAGACCAGCTAGATCTACTGTATCTATTATATTATGACAGACCAGCTAGATCTACTGTTTCTAATACATTATGACAGACCAGCTAGATCTACTGTCTCTACTATATTATGACAGACCAGCTAGATCTACTATCTCTGTTATATTATGACAGACCAGCTAGATCAACTGTATTTATTATATTATGACAGACCAGATAGATCAACTGTATTTATTATATTATGACAGACCAGCTAGATCTACTGTTTCTAAAACATTATGACAGACCAGCTAGATCTACTGTCTCTGTTATATTATGACAGACCAGCTAGATCTACTGTCTCTGTTATATTATGACAGACCAGCTAGATCTACTGTCTCTATTATATTATGACATACCAGCTAGATCTGTCTCTGTTATAGTATGACAGACCAGCTAGATCTAATGTACCTATTATATTATGACAGACCAGCAAGATCTACTGTCTCTACTATATTATGACAGACCAGCTAGATCTACTGACTCTATTATATTAAGACAGACCAGATAGATCTACTGTCCCTATTATATTATGACAGACCAGCTAGATCTACTGTATCGACTATATTATGACAGACCAGCTAGATCTACTGTATCTATTATATTATGACAGACCAGCTAGATCTACTGTATCTATATATTATGACAGACCAGCTAGATCTACTGTATCTACTATATTATGACAGACCAGCTAGATCTACTGTCTCTATTATATTATGACAGACCAGCTAGATCTACTGTCTCTATTATATTATGACATACCAGCTAGATCTGTCTCTATTATAGTATGACAGACCAGCTAGATCTACTGTCTCTATTATATTATGACAGACCAGCTAGATCTACTGACTCTATTATATTATGACAGACCAGATAGATCAACTGTATCTATTATATTATGACAGACCAGCTAGATCTACTGTTTCTAAACATTATGACAGACCAGCTAGATCTACCGTTTCTAATATATTATGACAGACCAGATAGATCTACTGTCTCTATTATATTATGACAGACCAGCTAGATATCTATTATATTATGACAGACCAGCTAGATCTACTGTTTCTAAAACATTATGACAGACCAGCTAGATCTACCGTTTCTAATATATTATGAAAGACCAGCTAGATCTACTGTCTCTATTATATTATGACAGACCAGCTAGATCTACTGTCCCTATTATATTATGACAGACCGGCAAGACCTAATGTCCCTATTATATTAAGACAGACCTGCTA
>NW_024606200.1:0-7140 GCF_018296145.1 Oncorhynchus tshawytscha | reverse complement strand
AGCAGGTCGTTTCTGTACCATCTTCTAAACCAGAGCGGTTCTGCACAACAGGTGTGCAAAGTGTTTTTTCTGACAACATTGGGCTACCACCCCAAAAATGACAGGTTGATTGTCACAATGATGGGCAAGTCAATCACAACCAAACTGATTCCACCAAAGGATCAGAGGGGAAAGAAAGCTTCAGCGAGCAAATTGAACATGAATCCAATCCTGCAACACATTGAGTCCTTACATCCCCAAATCAGGCACTACAGACGAGAGCATGCCCCACATCGCCTCTACCTCCCTAGTGACATCAATATTCGGTTGATGCATAATGACTACAAGGAGAAGAACAAAGATGCCAGCTGCGGTTATGAAACCTATCGCAAGGCAGTAAAGGGAAGGAACATCAGCTTTGTGAAGCTTGGAGAGGAGGAGGGCGAGCTCTGTTTGGTGTAGGGTCATCATCTTAAGATGGAGCACAGGAAGAATGAGCCCATGGAAACCCAAGCCTGCCAAGACAACAACCATGCAGCACCTGAATTCACCATCACCAACCCCGACTGCATTCAATGTAGAAAATATGAGGAACATAAGAAGTCTGCAGGGCAGAGCAGAAGCCATTACCAGGCTGATGCACAGAAAGATTGGCCTGAGGACTGGTCTGTGAAGAGCGTTGATATGCAAAAAGTCATCATGCTCCCTCGCATGCCAGGTGTGAAAACAGCATTGTTCACAAGAAGAATCGTTGCCTATCACGAGACATTCGCCACCATTGGAAAGAAGTCTCAAAAGAAGAAGTAAACAATCTCAGTGGTATGGCAGGAAGGAACAGCTGTTCGGAAGGCAGAGGAGATTACTTCATCTTACGTAAACAGCACTGGAGAGTGAGAGAGATGTCAAGCATGCAGTGTATTGGGTGGATAACTGCACTTCTCAAAACAAAAACTGGTGCCTCCTAAAATCACTGGTGAGCGTTGTCAATGCTGACTCAACTTTGATGGAGGACATCACCCTCAAGTTCTTTGAGCAAGGACACACCTTCATGAGTGCAGACAGTTTCCACCATGGCGTGGAACAGGAAATGAAAGCTCGACCTGGAGGTGTGGTGTACGACTTCGGGGACTTCCTCCATGTGGTCGCTACTTCCAATGCAGGCAAGGTGGATGTGGCTGGAATAAAAAGGAAAACATCCTGGCATGGAAAGCTGGCCATTCCATCATCAAACTGAAGAAGGCAACAGCGCCAAAGCTGGCAGAGATGGCTGAGATCCAATTGAGGAGTGGATCCAGGAGCCTCTTCTACAAAGTCTCCCATGAAGAAAAGGACTTCACAGAGTTTGACTTCATCATGAAGAAAGTCACTCAAGAGACACCCTCGATACTACGTATACAGGATAAAGGGACAGAAGAGTCCAAGAAGATGGACATAATCACCAAGATGTGTCCTCTGATGCCTGCAAATCGAAGGCAGTTCTGGAATGACTTGGCTGTGAACAGCATTACTGAGGATGAGGAGTGATATGGAAGAGCACTGAAGAAGTTTTACTTAAAAATGAAATGTTACTTAAAAATGAAATGTAACTATTCAGCGTTTTATCAATTGTAGCTAAATGTCATTTGGGTCCTCTTGTGAATATGAACATGTGAATATGTTTAAAATGTAATCTTAAAGCTGTTATTTATTCAATCAAAAATGTTATTTGAAAAAATACAAATTAATGTTTTTATTAGCAAACTCATGGTCATTTTTATCATTTGTATTACCCTACATCATATGATTAACACACGGGACGAGACCCGTAATCATCTGCGCAATCCATAAGGGCACGAAAGCCCAAAACACACAGCACAGGTACTCACGCGCACCAACGGACATTGTAATAATAATCAAAAGTCCAATGGAAACCAAAGGGCACATTTATACAAGTCCTAATCAGTGGGAATAGGAGACAGGTGTGTGTAATGAAAGTTCCGGCGGGATCCCTGACATCAGCGAAGCGCAAGAAGCATGAATGCTCTGACTTCTGCGGCCAATGCAGAATTTGGATTGACCATGCAGAGTCCATAATAGTAATAATAATAATAGTAGTAATAATAGTAATAATAATAAGAGTAGGAAGAATAACAACAGTAATAATAGTAATACTCATAATAATAGTAATAATAATCAGAATAATAATAGTTATAATAGAAATAGTAATAATCATCATAAAAATAGTAATAATAACAATAGTAATAATTATAGTAATAATAGTAGTAATAGGATTGATAATAATACTAGTAGTAGTAATAATAATAATATATGGCATTTCTGTAGCGCTTTTCATAGATTCTCAAAGCGCTTCAACAACAAAAAACAAACAAGCAATATGTCAGGACAGGTCAACCAATAGAGGCCAAGTCTTTGAAAGCTGCATCCTCCGAAGATGGATGGTCCTTTCATGGCTTGAGCGGAGAGAGCTGGTCAGAGAATGGTAGATGATGGTGATGGAGTTTGCTGATGATCTTGTAGAGGGTAAGTCTGGGAACCAGCCTGAGTCTTATAGCCACTGGATTTCTCTTCCACTCTGGGTAGCACCCACTTGGGTGATGCCTCAGCGTTTCTGGGCACCAGAAAGCTCACCTCACAAAGTTCCAAATAGTAGCCAGTCATCCTTACTACGAAACACCCCACTGCACCTCTCTGATTCAGAGGGGTTGAGTTAAATGCAGGAGACACATTTCAGTTGAATGCATTCAGTTGTGCAACTGACTAGGTATCTTCTTTCTTTACCTTTCCATCCCAGCATATTCATAGTATACTCATAGTATATTCATATTATATTCATAGTATATTCATAGTATACTCATAGTATATTCATAGTATATTCTGTGTATATTCCTACTTCCCTTCCTCCTTTTTAAAAATGGTTTCTATTACTTGGTTGTATTTATGTCTGTGTGTATGTGTGTGTGTGTGTGTGTGTGTGTGTGTGTGTGTGTGTGTGTGTGTGTGTGTGTGTGTGTGTGTGTGTGTGTGTGTGTGTGTGTGTGTGTGTGTGTGTGTGTGTGTGTGTGTGTGTGTGTGTGTTTGTGTGTGTGTTGCATTGTGTGAGTGAGTTGCATTGTTGAGGAGAGCCTGTGAGTAAGCATTTCGCTGCAACATTTACGTCCTGTATTCTGGGAATGTGACCAATATATTTTGATTTGATGATAGCCAGGCACTAATTAGCCAAATAAATATAAGGTATTATGAGCCAATGGTAAGCTATTAGGCATTTATTCAGTATTTCTTCTTCTTTATCTAATACATTTGTTTATTCATTCACAACTAAGATGTTGCTGGGTCAGTATAGGCATTGAGGTGCAGTGGCGATAGGAAGAAAACAGAAAGAGACACACAAATGTAATGCCAATTCCATAATATGTAATAGTGATTACCACTAGGGTATGATGTGTTGCTAAATTGCCAGGGCTGACATTTTGTCCCAGTCAGCCAATGCTTGCCATAACAAAGGGGTTGAATACTTTTTGACTCAAGATATTTCAGCTTTTCATTTATTATTAATTTGTAAAAATGTCTAAAAAACTTAATTCCACTTTTACATTATGGGGTATTATGTGAAGATCAGTGGCACAAAAACTCAATTTAATAAATGTTATATTCAGGCTGTAACACAACAAAATGTGGAAAAAGTCAAGGGGCGTGAATACTTTCTGAAAGCACTGTACATATTGGTATGTTTAATCATAGAAATACAGTAGATACATTCTATTATGGTTTTCTTTGTAGCCTATTGGTTTCGTGGTTGTAAATGGAATAGTACATATTGGAAACCTATTTATGGTAGGCTGGCATTGCTTAATTGATTATGTGGGTCTAATTTGATCCACAGAAGTGTATTGTATCAACGTGTTGCTGAACCCCTGAGCAGCACAACTTTCCATGTTTGAAGCGGGCCTGTTGTTTTGGCAAGACAGCTGTGCATGGCTGCATCTCACTGTAGCAGGCTGTAGACTTGGTTGTTTTGGTTGTTTGCTGCATTTGTTTACTGTTAATGTAACTAGCCTTAAAATATTGTGGATTGTGTCATATCTTTATCAATCTTACATTTTGTTTACTAGTCATACTACTTGGTACCGCTGTTCACGTTCATTCGTTGCATTCACAGTTGTGTAAGTAGGCTATTCCAAGCCAAACTGCTTTTCAGTAGCCTATTTTTGTTTGCATGCATGAATAACTAGGCTACTAGGCTACTTTCAGTATTTTGTTTGTTTTATTTTGTACAGCTGCATTCACATAGGCTGTTTGTAATAAGTGAATTACCCTATCTATCTTGTAGCCTATATTCATTACCAAACGGCCTTGCTTTCGTGTGTAGGGCACTGTCCATGGTGCTGATACGCAGCGGAAATACTACAGATTTTGCACCAACCAACTTTACTTCAAATGCACTCAATGATCTCTGAGTCTCAGCATTTGAACTTTATGTTTGTGATATAAGCATAATTCAATATAATTCCTATGCAAGAGCCCCCCCAAAATGTGCTCCCTCATCGATTTCGACTGCCCGCTTAGTAAATGTTTCCTGGCGCCTGGTGTGCGTGAGCGGCCTCGGTCATACGGGTCTGATTAAATGGCAATCCCTAACACAAAATGATCTAAGCCAAATCGATCCATTTTATAGACTCCATGCTGTCGACAGGGGATTTACACATAACCTCAGACATGCACCCGTTTGCATACATTTTTCAGTGTAATCAATACAAAAACTTGGACTTACTTTTCGGGCCTCGTCGCCGTCCATGCTACAGGCCTAATTCGTTCTCCAAAATGAGCCGGTAAAACATCGTATTTCATCTGAGGTTGCCAAAGCTTGAACGCTACTGAATATTAAACTGGCTTATAAATAAGAATGAATAGAAATTCCAAAAAAACATTGAAATTATTGCGTCACAATACCAGGCAGCCATTGGGAGTGTACCCATGAAGTTACCAGTCAATTTCCAGGGTTAGAGTTCCAAGCCCATTCTATTCATTCTTATTTCTGTGAGCCCAGGCCTACTTCCATCATGATGTAATTTGCAGTCCACATCATTAAGCATAAATCTTAGACCACAGATGCTGAGATGCACTATTTTGCTCAAAATATATAGCTTTTACCCTTTGGTGTAAGCTATATAGTACCATTCAGAAGTTTGGATGCACCCACTCCTTCAAGGGTTTTTCTTTATTTTTTACTATTTTCTACATTGTAGAATAGTGAAGACATCAAAACTATGAAACACATATGTAATCATGTAGTAACCAAAAAAGTGTTAAACAAATCCAAATATATTTTATATTTGAGATTCTTCAAAGTAGCCACCCTTTGCCGTGATAACAGCTTTGCACACTCTTGGCATGAGCCAGCTTCACCTGGACTGCTTTTCCAATTTTTCTTTAAAGAGTTCCTACACATGCTGAGCAATTGTTGGCTGCTTTTCCTTCACTCTGTGGTCCAATTAATCTCAAACCATCTTAATTGGGTTGAGGCCAGGTCATCTGGTGCATCACTCCATCACTCATCTTGGTCAAATAGCCCTTACACAGCCTGGAGGTGGGTTAGGTTATTGTCCTGTTGAAAAACAAATGACACCAACACTAAACACAAAACAGATGGGCTGGCGAATCGCTGCAGAATGCTGTGGTAGCCATGCTGGTTAAGTGTGTCTTGAATTCTAAATAAAGCAAAGCACCCTCACACCATCACACCTCCTCCTCCATGCTTCACAGTGGAAATCACACATGCAGAAATCATCCGTTCACCTACTCTGCGTCTCACAAAGACACGGCCGTTGGATCCAAGAATCTCAAATCGCAGGCTGTCAAATCAAAAGGCACTCCTTCGATAAAGTTGTTTTTGACTAAAATGAAAACATGTCATTTTCACAAGGTTGTGGAGTAACATGTTCAACTACTTATTATTGGCTCGAATTCGGGTTGTGCCTTTAGATTGACAAAATGAACAACCAATGCAAGAATTTTTCACTTGTCAAACCCTGCCCTCGTCTGCTTGGTTTGTTTCGTAAGTGTTCAAGAAAGTCTTGTGATGTTGCGCCTTTTGGTTCAGAAATTCCGATGTAACATTAAACCTGTTTGAAGAATAACATTTACAGGAAAAATATACAGGAATCCTAGTCTCTCAGCCTGTATCTTTGGTGCTAAGCTATCAATGCTAGTTAGCAAAGTATCTAAACCTGATGCATCTGAAATAACTATCGTTTAAAGTTAAATACAGGCTCAAATGACTGTTCAAACAAACAACAACACTGGAGGCTTATTGGAACTACTAAAAAGTATGAAGTTTACAAGTAATTAAATACAAAAAAATATAGGCTATTTGGAAAGGACACAATGGCTGCAACTTCAGTCAGTGATGGTGGGAGTGGTTTTGCCGAATGGACCCATAGGAGTTTGAGCCTTGAACAACAGAAAAATATTGAGTAACTACTCGCATTCTACAGGTTTTTAAGCATCTAGTTACAGACGTTAGACTAAGACATCCAGAGCAACACATAGGAGTGAGCTCCAATATGATCAGGAAACTAGACCGGTTATATAGATCGCTGAAAATTACTGTCAATAATTTCTTGTATTAGTCATCTCAGGGATGGTACTTGAAAAATGTAGCAGAAGCAATTTCCGGTTTAGCTCCTCACTAAACAGTCTATAGACATGAAATCATAAAATTACACAACTGAATAGGACAAAATAAAACCACCAAAACTGGCAATCGAAAAACTGGCAGTGAAAGCAAAGATCCAAGTCAACTAACCAAAGGTAATAACTGCAGGCAAGAGCGAAATGGATTTAATAGGTTTGGTTGTTTGAAAAGTTCAAATGAAAGACTATTTGTAAATTAGTTTCCAAATAATTTGTTCTGCTTTTAAATTAGTTTTGCTCCTTTTGTTTACAAATCTACAAACGATTCTCTCAACATCCATCACTTCTCTCAATCTTCACATTTTCAAACATCAAGGGCGTTTTACTAAGACATATGCAATGTACACAACTGAAAACTGCTCCCAAAAAACAGGACACTGCCCTTGCCACCAAACTATACTGGATTTTCAGCACAGTGAAAGACCTCAAATTGAAAATATATTTATGTGATCAAGACAAAGGAGATAATTG
>NW_024606199.1:0-7135 GCF_018296145.1 Oncorhynchus tshawytscha | reverse complement strand
CCAGCTAGATCTACTGTCTCTATTATATTATGACAGACCAGCTAGATCTACTGTCTCTATTATATTATGACAGACCAGCTAGATCTACTGTCTCTATTATATTATGACAGACCAGCTAGATCTACTGTCTCTATTATATTATGACAGACCAGCTAGATCTACTGTCTCTATTATATTATGACAGACCAGCTAGATCTACTGTCTCTATTATATTATGACAGACCAGCTAGATCTACTGTCTCTATTATATTATGACAGACCAGCTAGATCTACTGTCCCTATTAAAATATGACAGACCAGCTAGATTAACTGTCTATATTATATTATGACAGACCAGCTAGATCTAATGTCTCTATTATATTATGACAGACCAGATAGATCTACTGTCTCTATTATAATATGACAGACCAGCTAGATCTACTGTCTCTATTATATTATGACAGACCAGCTAGATCTACTGTCTCTATTATATTATGACAGACCAGCTAGATCTACTGTCTCTAGTCTCTATTATATTATGACAGACCAGCTAGATCTACTGTCTCTGGTATATTATGACAGACCAGCTAGATCTACCGTCTCTATTATATTATGACAGACCAGCTAGATCTACTGTCTCTATTATATTATGACAGACCAGCTAGATCTACTGTCTCTATTATATTATGACAGACCAGCTAGATCTACTGTCTCTATTATATATATGACAGACCAGCTAGATCTACTGTCTCTATTATATTATGACAGACCAGCTAGATCTACTGTCTCTATTATATTATGACAGACCAGCTAGATCTACTGTCTCTATTATATTATGACAGACCAGCTAGATCTACTGTCTCTATTATATTATGACAGACCAGCTAGATCTACTGTCTCTATTATATTATGACAGACCAGCTAGATCTACTGTCTCTATTATATTATGACAGACCAGCTAGATCTACTGTCTCTATTATATTATGACAGACCAGCTAGATCTACTGTCTCTATTATATTATGACAGACCAGCTAGATCTACTGTCTCTATTATATTATGACAGACCAGCTAGATCTACTGTCTCTATTATATTATGACAGACCAGCTAGATCTACTGTCTCTATTATATTATGACAGACCAGCTAGATCTACTGTCTCTATTATATTATGACAGACCAGCTAGATCTACTGTCTCTATTATATTATGACAGACCAGCTAGATCTACTGTCTCTATTATATTATGACAGACCAGCTAGATCTACTGTCTCTATTATATTATGACAGACCAGCTAGATCTACTGTCTCTATTATATTATGACAGACCAGCTAGATCTACTGTCTCTATTATATTATGACAGACCAGCTAGATCTACTGTCTCTATTATATTATGACAGACCAGCTAGATCTACTGTCTCTATTATATTATGACAGACCAGCTAGATCTACTGTCTCTATTATATTATGACAGACCAGCTAGATCTACTGTCTCTATTATATTATGACAGACCAGCTAGATCTACTGTCTCTATTATATTATGACAGACCAGCTAGATCTACTGTCTCTATTATATTATGACAGACCAGCTAGATCTACTGTCTCTATTATATTATGACAGACCAGCTAGATCTACTGTCTCTATTATATTATGACAGACCAGCTAGATCTACTGTCTCTATTATATTATGACAGACCAGCTAGATCTACTGTCTCTATTATATTATGACAGACCAGCTAGATCTACTGTCTCTATTATATTATGACAGACCAGCTAGATCTACTGTCTCTATTATATTATGACAGACCAGCTAGATCTACTGTCTCTATTATATTATGACAGACCAGCTAGATCTACTGTCTCTATTATATTATGACAGACCAGCTAGATCTACTGTCTCTATTATATTATGACAGACCAGCTAGATCTACTGTCTCTATTATATTATGACAGACCAGCTAGATCTACTGTCTCTATTATATTATGACAGACCAGCTAGATCTACTGTCTCTATTATATTATGACAGACCAGCTAGATCTACTGTCTCTATTATATTATGACAGACCAGCTAGATCTACTGTCTCTATTATATTATGACAGACCAGCTAGATCTACTGTCTCTATTATATTATGACAGACCAGCTAGATCTACTGTCTCTATTATATTATGACAGACCAGCTAGATCTACTGTCTCTATTATATTATGACAGACCAGCTAGATCTACTGTCTCTATTATATTATGACAGACCAGCTAGATCTACTGTCTCTATTATATTATGACAGACCAGCTAGATCTACTGTCTCTATTATATTATGACAGACCAGCTAGATCTACTGTCTCTATTATATTATGACAGACCAGCTAGATCTACTGTCTCTATTATATTATGACAGACCAGCTAGATCTACTGTCTCTATTATATTATGACAGACCAGCTAGATCTACTGTCTCTATTATATTATGACAGACCAGCTAGATCTACTGTCTCTATTATATTATGACAGACCAGCTAGATCTACTGTCTCTATTATATTATGACAGACCAGCTAGATCTACTGTCTCTATTATATTATGACAGACCAGCTAGATCTACTGTCTCTATTATATTATGACAGACCAGCTAGATCTACTGTCTCTATTATATTATGACAGACCAGCTAGATCTACTGTCTCTATTATATTATGACAGACCAGCTAGATCTACTGTCTCTATTATATTATGACAGACCAGCTAGATCTACTGTCTCTATTATATTATGACAGACCAGCTAGATCTACTGTCTCTATTATATTATGACAGACCAGCTAGATCTACTGTCTCTATTATATTATGACAGACCAGCTAGATCTACTGTCTCTATTATATTATGACAGACCAGCTAGATCTACTGTCTCTATTATATTATGACAGACCAGCTAGATCTACTGTCTCTATTATATTATGACAGACCAGCTAGATCTACTGTCTCTATTATATTATGACAGACCAGCTAGATCTACTGTCTCTATTATATTATGACAGACCAGCTAGATCTACTGTCTCTATTATATTATGACAGACCAGCTAGATCTACTGTCTCTATTATATTATGACAGACCAGCTAGATCTACTGTCTCTATTATATTATGACAGACCAGCTAGATCTACTGTCTCTATTATATTATGACAGACCAGCTAGATCTACTGTCTCTATTATATTATGACAGACCAGCTAGATCTACTGTCTCTATTATATTATGACAGACCAGCTAGATCTACTGTCTCTATTATATTATGACAGACCAGCTAGATCTACTGTCTCTATTATATTATGACAGACCAGCTAGATCTACTGTCTCTATTATATTATGACAGACCAGCTAGATCTACTGTCTCTATTATATTATGACAGACCAGCTAGATCTACTGTCTCTATTATATTATGACAGACCAGCTAGATCTACTGTCTCTATTATATTATGACAGACCAGCTAGATCTACTGTCTCTATTATATTATGACAGACCAGCTAGATCTACTGTCTCTATTATATTATGACAGACCAGCTAGATCTACTGTCTCTATTATATTATGACAGACCAGCTAGATCTACTGTCTCTATTATATTATGACAGACCAGCTAGATCTACTGTCTCTATTATATTATGACAGACCAGCTAGATCTACTGTCTCTATTATATTATGACAGACCAGCTAGATCTACTGTCTCTATTATATTATGACAGACCAGCTAGATCTACTGTCTCTATTATATTATGACAGACCAGCTAGATCTACTGTCTCTATATTATGACAGACCAGCTAGATCTACTGTCTCTATTATATTATGACAGACCAGCTAGATCTACTGTCTCTATTATATTATGACAGACCAGCTAGATCTACTGTCTCTATTATATTATGACAGACCAGCTAGATCTACTGTCTCTATTATATTATGACAGACCAGCTAGATCTACTGTCTCTATTATATTATGACAGACCAGCTAGATCTACTGTCTCTATTATATTATGACAGACCAGCTAGATCTACTGTCTCTATTATATTATGACAGACCAGCTAGATCTACTGTCTCTATTATATTATGACAGACCAGCTAGATCTACTGTCTCTCTATTATATTATGACAGACCAGCTAGATCTACTGTCTCTATTATATTATGACAGACCAGCTAGATCTACTGTCTCTATTATATTATGACAGACCAGCTAGATCTACTGTCTCTATTATATTATGACAGACCAGCTAGATCTACTGTCTCTATTATATTATGACAGACCAGCTAGATCTACTGTCTCTATTATATTATGACAGACCAGCTAGATCTACTGTCTCTATTATATTATGACAGACCAGCTAGATCTACTGTCTCTATTATATTATGACAGACCAGCTAGATCTACTGTCTCTATTATATTATGACAGACCAGCTAGATCTACTGTCTCTATTATATTATGACAGACCAGCTAGATCTACTGTCTCTATTATATTATGACAGACCAGCTAGATCTACTGTCTCTATTATATTATGACAGACCAGCTAGATCTACTGTCTCTATTATATTATGACAGACCAGCTAGATCTACTGTCTCTATTATATTATGACAGACCAGCTAGATCTACTGTCTCTATTATATTATGACAGACCAGCTAGATCTACTGTCTCTATTATATTATGACAGACCAGCTAGATCTACTGTCTCTATTATATTATGACAGACCAGCTAGATCTACTGTCTCTATTATATTATGACAGACCAGCTAGATCTACTGTCTCTATTATATTATGACAGACCAGCTAGATCTACTGTCTCTATTATATTATGACAGACCAGCTAGATCTACTGTCTCTATTATATTATGACAGACCAGCTAGATCTACTGTCTCTATTATATTATGACAGACC
Source organism: Oncorhynchus tshawytscha (assembly GCF_018296145.1). Classification (NCBI taxonomy): domain Eukaryota; kingdom Metazoa; phylum Chordata; class Actinopteri; order Salmoniformes; family Salmonidae; genus Oncorhynchus; species Oncorhynchus tshawytscha. Next base: position 2,242 of record NW_024606199.1, on the reverse strand, counting down.
AGCTAGATCTACTGTCTCTATTATATTATGACAGACCAGCTAGATCTACTGTCTCTATTATATTATGACAGACCAGCTAGATCTACTGTCTCTATTATATTATGACAGACCAGCTAGATCTACTGTCTCTATTATATTATGACAGACCAGCTAGATCTACTGTCTCTATTATATTATGACAGACCAGCTAGATCTACTGTCTCTATTATATTATGACAGACCAGCTAGATCTACTGTCTCTATTATATTATGACAGACCAGCTAGATCTACTGTCTCTATTATATTATGACAGACCAGCTAGATCTACTGTCTCTATTATATTATGACAGACCAGCTAGATCTACTGTCTCTATTATATTATGACAGACCAGCTAGATCTACTGTCTCTATTATATTATGACAGACCAGCTAGATCTACTGTCTCTATTATATTATGACAGACCAGCTAGATCTACTGTCTCTATTATATTATGACAGACCAGCTAGATCTACTGTCTCTATTATATTATGACAGACCAGCTAGATCTACTGTCTCTATTATATTATGACAGACCAGCTAGATCTACTGTCTCTATTATATTATGACAGACCAGCTAGATCTACTGTCTCTATTATATTATGACAGACCAGCTAGATCTACTGTCTCTATTATATTATGACAGACCAGCTAGATCTACTGTCTCTATTATATTATGACAGACCAGCTAGATCTACTGTCTCTATTATATTATGACAGACCAGCTAGATCTACTGTCTCTATTATATTATGACAGACCAGCTAGATCTACTGTCTCTATTATATTATGACAGACCAGCTAGATCTACTGTCTCTATTATATTATGACAGACCAGCTAGATCTACTGTCTCTATTATATTATGACAGACCAGCTAGATCTACTGTCTCTATTATATTATGACAGACCAGCTAGATCTACTGTCTCTATTATATTATGACAGACCAGCTAGATCTACTGTCTCTATTATATTATGACAGACCAGCTAGATCTACTGTCTCTATTATATTATGACAGACCAGCTAGATCTACTGTCTCTATTATATTATGACAGACCAGCTAGATCTACTGTCTCTATTATATTATGACAGACCAGCTAGATCTACTGTCTCTATTATATTATGACAGACCAGCTAGATCTACTGTCTCTATTATATTATGACAGACCAGCTAGATCTACTGTCTCTATTATATTATGACAGACCAGCTAGATCTACTGTCTCTATTATATTATGACAGACCAGCTAGATCTACTGTCTCTATTATATTATGACAGACCAGCTAGATCTACTGTCTCTATTATATTATGACAGACCAGCTAGATCTACTGTCTACTATTATATTATGACAGACCAGCTAGATCTACTGTCTCTATTATATTATGACAGACCAGCTAGATCTACTGTCTCTATTATATTATGACAGACCAGCTAGATCTACTGTCTCTATTATATTATGACAGACCAGCTAGATCTACTGTCTCTATTATATTATGACAGACCAGCTAGATCTACTGTCTCTATTATATTATGACAGACCAGCTAGATCTACTGTCTCTATTATATTATGACAGACCAGCTAGATCTACTGTCTCTCTGTCTCTGTATATTATGACAGACCAGCTAGATCTACTGTCTCTATTATATTATGACAGACCAGCTAGATCTACTGTCTCTATTATATTATGACAGACCAGCTAGATCTACTGTCTCTGTATATTATGACAGTAGATCTACTGTCTCTATTATATTATGACAGACCAGCTAGATCTACTGTCTCTATTATATTATGATGGAGCAGCTGGATCTACTGTCTCTATTATATTATGACAGACCAGCTAGATCTACTGTCTCTAATATAATATGACAGACAAGCTAGATCTACTGTCTCTATTATATTATGACAGACCAGCTAGATCTACTGTCTCTATTATAATATGACAGACCAGCTAGATCTACTGTCTCTATTATATTATGACAGACCAGCTAGATCTACTGTCCCTATTAAAATATGACAGACCAGCTAGATTAACTGTCTATATTATATTATGACAGACCAGCTAGATCTACTGTCTCTATTATAATATGACAGACCACCTTGATCTACTGTCTTTTTTATATTATGAAAGACCAGTTAGATCTACTGTCTCTGTCATGTTATGACAGAACAGCTAGATCTACTGTCTCTATTATATTATGACAGACCAGCTAGATCTACTGTCTCTAT
>NW_024606198.1:0-7131 GCF_018296145.1 Oncorhynchus tshawytscha | reverse complement strand
TGTGTGTGTGGTCTGCAAGTAAAGAGATAAATAAAGATACAATAGTGACTGACAGAATACAATCTCCAATTCACATCTCTTATAAACAATATGCAATGCTATAACATGCCTATGATGACTTAATGCTATACAGGACCATACAGCGCAATTAAAGGGATTCTGACTGTACTCATTTGAGATCAAAGGGGTGCTGCCACACGTGTACTACAACGCATAGCACCATCCTCTTCAGTACAGGGCTACAACTGCACAATGAATTTGAATACCTCTAAACAGTGAAATACGATGTAATACCCATATGTTGATGTACCATGAACCTACATTACCATTCAAAACTTTGGACACGCCTATTTACTTCGTTATTTTTACTATGTTCTACATTGTAGAATAATAGTGAAGACATCAAAACTATGAGATAACACACATGGAATCATGTAGTTACCAAAAAAGTGTTAAACAAATCAAATTTGAGATTCTTCCAGGAAGCCACCCTTTGCCTTGATGCCAAGAGTGTGCAACGTTGTCATCATCTCAACCAGCTTCATGAGGTAGTCACCTGGAATGCATTTCAAATAACAGGTGTGCCTTGTTAAAAGTTCATTTGTGGAATTTATTTCCTTCTTAATGCATTTGAGCCAATCAGTTGTGTTGTGACACAAGGTATGGGTGGTTAACCGAAGATATCCCAATTTGGTGAAAGACCAAGTCCATATTATGGAAAGAACAGCTCAAATAAGCGAAAAGAAACGACAGTCCATCATTACTATAAGACATGAAGGTCAGTCAACACAGGGATATTTCAAGAACTTTCAAGAAGTTTCTTCAAGTGCAGTCGCAGAAACCATTAAGCTCTATGATGAAACTAGCTCTTATGAGGACCGCCACAGGAAAGGAATACCCAGAGTTACCTCTGCTGCAGAGGATAAATTCATTAGAGTTGCCAGCCTCAGAAATTGCAGCCCAAATAAAAGCTTCACAGAGTTCAAGTAACAGACAATTCTCAACATCAACTGTTCAGAGGAGACTGTGTGAATCAGGCCTTCATGGTCTAATTGCTGCAAAGAAACCACTACTAAAGGACACCAATAAGAAGAACAGACTTGCTTGGGCCAAGAAACACGACCGGTGGAAATCTGTCCTTTGGTCTGATGAGTCCAAATTTGAGATTTTTGGTTCCAACCGCCATGTCTTTGTGAGACGCAGAGAAGGTGAATGGATGATCTCCGCATGTGTGGTCCCCACCGTGAAGCATGGAGGAGATGGTATGATGGTGTGGGGGCTTTGCTGGTGACACTGTCAGTGATTTATTTAGAATTCAAGGCAAACTTAACCAGAATGGCTACCACAGCATGCTGCAGCGATACGCCATCCCATCTGGTTTGTGCTTAATGGGACTATCATTTGTTTTTCAACAGGACAATGATCCAACACACCTCCAGGCTGTGAAGGGCTATTTAACCAAGAAAGAGAGTGATGGAGTGCTGCGTCAGATGACCTGGCCTCCACCATCACCCAACCTCAACCCAATTGAGATGTTTGGGATGAGTTGGACTGCAGAATGAATGAAAAGCAGCCAACAAGTGCCCAGCATATGTGGGAACTCCTTCAAGACTGTTGGAAAACTCTTTTTTGGTTACTACATGATTCCTTATGTTTTATTTAATCGTTTTGATGTCTTCACTATTATTCTACAATGTAAAAGAAATAGAAAAAATCCTTGAATCAGTAGGTGTGTCAACTTCTGACTGTTACTATAAACAATTACAGGGCATATAAACAACGCACTGAGGGACATTATCCTATACAAATAGTGTTAAATGTCCGAAATGATATGACAACCAAAATAGAGCTAGCCAGCAGTAGAAACTACTACTATGACGTTATCGTCGTAGAGTGCATCTTTAGATATAAACACCTGAAAGATACTGTATAATATATTTACATACATGTCAACAAGGATGCACACTGGCCTTGGCTAACACAATTTTTTAAATGTTCTTTTTACCTTTAGTTAACTAGGCAAGTCAGTCAAGAACAAATTCTTATTTTCAATGACAGCCTAGGAACAGTGGGTTAACTGCCTGTTCAGGGGCAGAACGACAGATTTGTACCTTGTCAGCTCGGGGGTTTGAACTTGCACCCTGCCTGCCCTTCAGGACATCTACAGCACCTGGTGTCATAGAAAGGCCAAGAAGATTATCAAGGACCTCAGCCAGTCAACTTGCAACCTTCCGGTTACTAGTCCAATGCTCTAACCACTAGGCTACCCTGCCGCCCACAATGATCGCTAACTGGTGAGAACACAAGGATGGCTTGAACTTTCTCTCAATTTACATTTCTCAAGTTGATCTTCTTCTCTGAGCTGGCGATCGCCCAGCATGCTCTGCTCCACTTCCCTCGTGGGCAGAGCTACAGCTCTGATGTGATGAACTAACATTACTGATATGATTAACTGCAATTACTTCACAGCCTTTTGTACATTGCTTTCCTTTGATGGTTTTGATGCTTTTTTGTGTTTCTCGTTCTCCCAGATCAATTTCAGTTGAGGTATTTCAGTATTGAGGTCTTCCAGTTGAAGTATTTCAGTATGTAGGTATTTCAGTATTGAGGTATTCCAGTTGAAGTATTTCAGTATGGAGGCATTTTAGTATGCAGTATGCATTTCAGTTGCAGTATTGAGGTATTTCAGGCAAGATGCTACAGCTCAGCCTTTACACCATAGTACCCTCCGAGCTCATCATTAAGCTCGGGGCCCAGGATCTGAACCCCGTCCTGTACAACTGGGTCCTGGACTTCCTTATGGGCCACCCCCAGGTGGTGAAGGTAGGAAACAACACCTCCACTACACTGATCCTCAAGACAGGGGTCCCTTGTGTACTCCCTGTATACCCATGACTGTGTGACCACGCACGCTTCTAGCTCAATCATCAAGTTTGCTGACGACACAACAGTGGTAGGCCAGATTATCAACAATGACGAGACAGCCTAGGTGAGGGCTCTGACAGAGTGGTGACAGGAAAATAACCTCTCCCTCAACATCAACAAAATTAAGAAGCTGATGGTGGACTTCGGGAGACAGCAGAGGGAGCACGCCTCCATCCACATCGACGGGGCTGCAGTGGAGAAGGTGAAAAGCTTCAATTTTCTCGGCGTACACTTCACTGACAATCTTCAATGGTCCACCCACACAGACAGTGTGCTGAAGAAGGTGCAACAGCGCCTCTTCAACCTCAGGAGGCTGAAGAAATGCACCATTGAGAGCATCGTGTCGGGCTGTATCGTCACTGCACCGTCCGCAACCGCAGGGCTCTCCAGAGGGTTTTGCGGTCTGGCCAACGCATCACCAGAGCACCCTGCCTGCCCTTCAGGACATCTACAGCACCTGGTGTCATAGAAAGGCCAAGAAGATTATCAAGGACCTCAGCCAGTCAAGCTACGACCTGTTCACCCCGGTTTCATCCAGAAGACGATGTCAATACAGGTGCATCAAAGCTGGGACCGAGAGACTGAAAAACAGCTTCTATCTCAAGGCCTTCAGACTGTTAAATAGCCATCACTAGCCAGCCTCCACCCAGGACTCTGTCACTAGCCAGCTACCATCCGGTTACTCATCCCTGCACCTTAGAGGCTTCTGCCCTATGTACATAGACATGGAACACTGGTCACTTCAATAATGGAACACTGGTCACTTTATAATGTTTACATACTGTTTTACCCATTTCATATGTGTATATATATACTGTATTCTCGTCAAGGCTCATCCTATTCAACTATTGCTGTACATATACTATTCTATTGTATGTATTCTTCAGATGCTTATTATATGCTTATTATAGCAAGTACAGTCTGCGTGTGTAGGTGTGTAGGTGCTTATTGAGGTGTCCCGATATCTTTCCCATCTGTTCAGTTATCTGGTTTTAATATCCATTCTAGAATACCCTTCTAACCAATCAGAAACTAGTATTCAACAATGCTGTGGTATAAATATATTTATGCTCCAGACTCTGACATTGCTCGTCCTAATATTTCTATATTTCTTAATTCCGTTCTTTCACTTTTAGATTTGTGTGTATTGTTGTGTATTGTTAGATATTACTGCACTGTTGGAGCTAGGAATACAAGTATTTCGCTACAACCGCAAAAACATCTGCTAAATACTGTATGTGATGCGACCAATAACATTTGATTTGATTTGAATGGTCTGAAATAGGCCTTCCTCAATATTGAAATACCTATCATTATTGAGGAAGGCCTATTTCAGTCAATTTCAGTCATAATTTCACTTGAGGTATTGATGTTTTAATGTGTAACAGACAGAAGAGGTGGGTTCTTGTCACGCCCTGACCATAGAAAGCCTTTTTATTCTCTATTTTGGTTAGGTCGGGGTGTGACTAGGGTGGGTGATGTAGTGTGTTAATATCTATGTTGGCCTGGTATGGTTCCCAATCAGAGGCAGCTGTTTATCATTGTCTCTGATTGGGGATCATATTTAGGCAGCCATTTCCCCATTATGCTTTGTGCAATCTTGTTTTTGTGTAGTACCTGTGAGCACTGCATTTGCTTCACGTTTCATTGTTCTGTATTGTTTTAGTGAGTTTCATTTATTTAATATGTGGAACTCTACGCACGCTGCACCTTGGTCCGTTGATTCTTCCAACAACGTTTGTGACAGTTCTAGTGAGTTAGATATTAGAGTACATACCATGTTTAGTGCTTTGCTTGTTTAAATAGCACTTGGGTATGTTTACGGCTGCAAGTCAAGACAGAGCTGGCAGGCATAAATAAGAGGCCGCTATAAAATTCTCCCCATCTATCTCTCTCTCTCTCTCTCTCTCTCTCTCTCTCTCTCTCTCTCATTAGCTCGGTACCTCTCGCCCTGTCTTTCTTTCTCCTGCCATCCCTGTCAGCCTTCTCTCCCGACTACATCCACTCCCTGGCCTCCAGATTAGTTGACAGATTAGTGACAGAGTAAAAACAGGTTTAAGATTTGTTTTGCAAAAAAAATACAATAAAAAAATGAAATACCTTATTTACATAAGTTTTCAGACCATTTGCTATGAGACTGAATATTGAGCTCAGGTGCATCCTGTTTCCATTGATCATCCTTTAGATGGTTCTAAAACTTGATTGGAGTCCACCTGTGGTAAATACAATTGATTGGGCATGATTTTAAAAGGCACACACCTGTCTATTTAAGGTCCCATGGTTGACAGTGCATGTCAGAGAGAAAACCAAGCCATGAGGTCGGAGGAATTCTCTGTAGAGCTCCGTGACAGGAGTGTGTTGATACTCAGATCTTGGGAAAGGTACCCCAAAAAATGATGCCGCATTAAAGTTCCCCAAGAACCTCCATCATTCTTAAATGGAAGAAGTTTGAAACCACCAAGACTCTTCCTGGAGCTGACCGACCGGCCAAACTGAGCAATCGGGGAAAAGGGCCTTTGTCAGGGAAGTGACAATGAACACGATGGTCACTCTGACAGAGCTCCATTGTTCCTCTGTGGAGATGGGAGAACCTTCCAGAAGGACAACCATCTCTGCAGCCTCCCACCAATCAGGCCTTTATGGTAGAGTGGCCAGATGGAAAACCACTTAGTAAAAGGCATATGACAGCCCGCTTGGAGTTTTCCAAAAGGCACCTAAAGGACTCTCAGACCATGAGAAACAAGATTCTCTGGTCTGATGAATCCAAGATTGAACTCTTTGGCCTGAATGCCAAGCGTCACATCTGGAGGAAACCTGGCACCATCCCTATGGTGAAGCATGGTGGTGGCAACATCATGCTGTAGGGATGTTTTTTTAGCGGCAGGGACTGGGAGACTAGTCAGGATCGAGGGAAAGATGAATGGAGCAAAGTACAGAGAGATCCTTGATGAAAACCTGCTCCAGATCCCTCAGCACCTCAGACTGGGGCGAAGGTTCAGCTTCAAACAGGACAATGACACCAAGCACACAGCCAAGACAACGCAGGAGTGGCTTCGGGACAAGTCTCTGAATGTCCTTGACTGGCCCAGCCAGAGCCCGTACTTGAACCCGATCGAACATCTGTGGAGAGACCTGAAAATAGCTGTTCAGCGACGCTCCCCATCCAACCTGACAGAGCTTGAGAGGATTTTCAAAGAAGAATTGGAGAAACTTCCCAAATACAGGTGTGCCAAGCTTGTAGCGTCATACCCAAGAAGACTTGAGGCTATAATCACTGCCAAAGGTACTTCAACAAAGTACTGAGTAAAGTGTCTGAATACTTATGTAAATGTAATATTTCAGTTTTTTATTTCTAAAAACCTGCTTTTGCTTTGTCATTAAGGGGTATAGATTGATGAGGGGGAAAAAACATTTAATATATTTTAGGATAAGCCTGTAACGTAACAAAATGTAGGAAAAATCAAGGTGTCTGAATATTTTCCGAATGCACTGTATCTGTTTATCTGGGATAGCTTTGCTGTCCTCCCAAACCAAACCCATCTGGACTAAATGAGCTGCCCAATCGGTATGGCAGTTTGGTTGGTATTTTCTGACCGTCAGTTGTATCGACCAGCATGGTGCTAGGACTCTGGCGGCTGGGTGGCAACTGATTTGGTCACAGATGTAGGCCTACTATGACGTGTTATGGCAGGTCGTCAGTATAAGGTAAATGATTTGGTTAACTAGCATTAGCCAGCGTTAGCCATGACACCATTATTTCTTACCCTGTAGGGAGACAGATGGATCAATAGGCTATTTATTTTACAGCCTAGCCAATCCACCCAGCAGATATTGGGAGTGAATATTGGAAATGAAAAGAGTGTGTGTGCGTTTGCGCATGTGCGTGTGTGACTTTGTAAAATGGCCCTCTTAAGCTTTAGGCAGAGGGGGAAAATGGCAGAGAGAGAGAGGTGGGATGGACAGAGACAGATCAATATGCACAGTTCTTCAAAGTAGCCACCCTTTGCCTTGATGACAGCTTTGCAAACTCTTGGCATTCTCTCAACCAGCTTCACCTGGAATGCTTTTCCAACATTCTTGAAGGAGTTCCCACATATGCTGAGTACTTGTTGGCTACTTTTCCTTCACTCTGCAGTCCAACTCATCCCAAACCATCTCAATTGGTTTGAGGTTGGGTGATTGTGGAGGCCAGGTCATCTGATGCAA
>NW_024606197.1:0-7129 GCF_018296145.1 Oncorhynchus tshawytscha | reverse complement strand
GTATCGACTATATTATGACAGACCAGCTAAATCTACTGTCTCTATTATATTATGACAGACCAGCTAGATCTAATGTATCTATTATATTATGACAGACCAGCTAGATCTACTGACTCTGCTATATTATGACAGACCAGCTAGATCTACTGTCTCTTCTACATTATGACAGACCAGCTAGATCTACTGTCTCTACTATATTATGACAGACCAGCGACATCTACTGTATCTACTATATTATGACAGACCAGCTAAATCTACTGTCTCTATTATATTATGACAGACCAGCTAGATCTACTGTCTCTATTATATTATGACAGACCAGCTAGATCTACTGTATCTATTATATTATGACAGACCAGCTAGATCTACTGACTCTATATATTATGACAGACCAGCTAGATCTACTGTCTCTATTATATTATGACAGACCAGCTAGATCTACTGACTCTATTATATTATGATGGACCAGCTAGATCTACTGTCCCTATTATATTATGACAGACCAGCAAGACCTAATGTCCCTATTATATTAAGACAGACCTGCTAGATCTACTGTCTCTATTATATTATGACAGACCAGCTAGATCTACTGTATCTATTATATTATGACAGACCAGCTAGATCTACTGTATGTACTATTATGACAGACCAGCTAGATCTACTGACTCTATTATATTATGACAGACCAGCTAGATCTACTGTCTCTATTATATTATGACAGACCAGCTAGATCTACTGTCTCTATTATATTATGACAGACCAGATAGATCAACTGTATCTATTATATTATGACAGACCAGCTAGATCTACTGTTTCTAAAACATTATGACAGACCAGCTAGATCTACCGTTTCTAATATATTATGAAAGACCAGCTAGATTTACTGTCTCTATTATATTATGACAGACCAGCTAGATCTACTGTCCCTATTATATTATGACAGACCAGCAAGACCTAATGTCCTATTATATTAAGACAGACCAGCTAGATCTACTGTATCTATTATATTATGACAGACCAGCTAGATCTACTGTCTCTATTATATTATGACAGACCAGCTAGATCTACTGTATCTATTATATTATGACAGACCAGCTAGATCTACTGTATCTATTATATTATGACAGACCAGCTAGATCTACTGTCTCTATTATATTATGACAGACCAGATAGATCAACTGTATCTATTATATTATGACAGACCAGCTAGATCTACTGTTTCTAAAATATTATGACAGACCAGCTAGATCTACCGTTTCTAATATATTATGACAGACCAGCTAGATCTACTGTCTCTATTATATTATGACAGACCAGCTAGATCTACTGTCCCTATTATATTATGACAGACCAGCAAGACCTAATGTCCCTATTATATTATGACAGACCAGCTAGATCTACTGTATCGACTATATTATGACAGACCAGCTAAATCTACTGTCTCTATTATATTATGACAGACTAGCTAGATCTACTGTATCTATTATATTATGACAGACCAGCTAGATCTACTGTCTCTACTATATTATGACAGACCAGCAAGACCTAATATCCCTATTATATTATGACAGACCAGCTAGATCTACTGTATCTATTATATTATGACAGACCAGCTAGATCTACTGTCTCTATTATATTATGACAGACCAGATAGATCAACTGTATCTATTATATTATGACAGACCAGCTAGATCTACTGTTTCTAAAACATTATGACAGACCAGCTAGATCTACCGTTTCTAATATATTATGACAGACCAGCTAGATCTACTGTCTCTATTATATTATGACAGACCAGCTAGATCTACTGTCCCTATTATATTATGACAGACCAGCAAGACCTAATGTCCCTATTATATTATGACAGACCAGCTAGATCTACTGTATCGACTATATTATGACAGACCAGCTAAATCTACTGTCTCTATTATATTACGACAGACTAGCTAGATCTACTGTATCTATTATATTATGACAGACCAGCTAGATCTACTGACTCTGCTATATTATGACAGACCAGCTAGATCTACTGTCTCTTCTACATTATGACAGACCAGCTAGATCTACTGTCTCTATTATATTATGACAGACCAGATAGATCAACTGTATCTATTATATTATGACAGACCAGCTAGATCTACTGACTCTATTATATTATGACAGACCAGCTAGATCTACTGTTTCTAATACATTATGACAGACCAGCTAGATCTACTGTCTCTACTATATTATGACAGACCAGCAAGACCTAATGTCCCTATTATATTATGACAGACCAGCTAGATCTACTGTATCTATTATATTATGACAGACCAGCTAGATCTACTGACTCTATTATATTATGACAGACCAGCTAGATCTACTGTTTCTAATACATTATGACAGACCAGCTAGATCTACTGTCTCTACTATATTATGACAGACCAGCAAGACCTAATGTCCCTATTATATTATGACAGACCAGCTAGATCTACTGTATCTATTATATTATGACAGACCAGCTAGATCTGCTGTCTCTATTATATTATGACAGACCAGCTAGATCTACTGTATCTATTATATTATGACAGACCAGCTAGATCTACTGTTTCTAAAACATTATGACAGACCAGCTAGATCTACTGTTTCTAATATATTATGACAGACCAGCTAGATCTACTGTCTCTATTATATTATGACAGACCAGCTAGATCTACTGTCCCTATTATATTATGACAGACCAGCAAGACCTAATGTCCCTATTATATTATGACAGACCAGCTAGATCTACTGTATCGACTATATTATGACAGACCAGCTAAATCTACTGTCTCTATTATATTATGACAGACTAGCTAGATCTACTGTATCTATTATGTTATGACAGACCAGCTAGATCTACTGACTCTGCTATATTATGACAGACCAGCTAGATCTACTGTCTCTTCTACATTATGACAGACCAGCTAGATCTACTGTCTCTATTATATTATGACAGACCAGATAGATCAACTGTATCTATTATATTATGACAGACCAGCTAGATCTACTGTTTCTAAAACATTATGACAGACCAGCTAGATCTACTGTCTCTATTATATTATGACAGACCAGCTAGATCTACTGTCTCTATTATATTATGACAGACCAGCTAGATCTACTGTCCCTATTATATTATGACAGACCAGCAAGACCTATTATATTATGACAGACCAGCTGATCTACTGTATCTATTATGACAGACCAGCTATCTACTATATTATGACAGACCAGCTAGATCTACTGTCTCTTCTATATTATGACAGACCAGCTAGATCTACTGTCTCTATTATATTATGACAGACCAGCTAGATCTACTGTATCTATTATATTATGACAGACCAGCTAGATCTACTGTCTCTATTATATTATGACAGACCAGCTAGATCTACTGTCTCTATTATATTATGACAGACCAGCTAGATCTACTGTCTCTATTATATTATGACAGACCAGCTAGATCTACTGTCTCTATTATATTATGACAGACCAGCTAGATCTACTGTCTCTATTATATTATGACAGACCAGCAAGACCTAATGTCCCTATTATATTAAGACAGACCTGCTAGATCTACTGTCTCTATTATATTATGACAGACCAGCTAGATCTACTGTATCTATTATATTATGACAGACCAGCTAGATCTACTGACTCTATTATATGATGACAGACCAGCTAGATCTACTGTCTCTATTATATTATGACAGACCCGCTAGATCTACTGACTCTATTATATTATGATAGACCAGCTAGATCTACTGTCCCTATTATATTATGACAGACCAGCAAGACCTAATGTCCCTATTATATTAAGACAGACCTGCTAGATCTACTGTCTCTATTATATTATGACAGACCAGCTAGATCTACTGTTTCTAAAACATTATGACAGACCAGCTAGATCTACCGTTTCTAATATATTATGAAAGACCAGCTAGATCTACTGTCTCTATTATATTATGACAGACCAGCTAGATCTACTGTCCCTATTATATTATGACAGACCAGCAAGACCTAATGTCCCTATTATATTAAGACAGACCTGCTAGATCTACTGTCTCTATTATATTATGACAGACCAGCTAGATCTACTGTATCTATTATATTATGACAGACCAGCTAGATCTACTGTATCTATTATATTATGACAGACCAGCTAGATCTACTGTATCTACTATATTATGACAGACCAGCTAGATCTACGGACTCTATTATATTGTGACAGACCAGCTAGATCAACTGTATCTATTATATTATGACAGACCAGCTAGCTCTACTGACTCTATTATATTATGACAGACCAGCTAGATCTACTGTTTCTAATACATTATGACAGACCAGCTAGATCTACTGTCTCTACTATATTATGACAGACCAGCAAGACCTAATGTCCCTATTATATTATGACAGACCAGCTAGATCTACTGTATCTATTATATTATGACAGACCAGCTAGATCTACTGACTCTATTATATTATGACAGACCAGCTAGATCTACTGTTTCTAATACATTATGACAGACCAGCTAGATCTACTGTCTCTACTATATTATGACAGACCAGCAAGACCTAATGTCCCTATTATATTATGACAGACCAGCTAGATCTACTGTATCTATTATATTATGACAGACCAGCTAGATCTACTGTCTCTATTATATTATGACAGACCAGATAGATCAACTGTATCTATTATATTATGACAGACCAGCTAGATCTACTGTTTCTAAAACATTATGACAGACCAGCTAGATCTACCGTTTCTAATATATTATGACAGACCAGCTAAATCTACTGTCTCTATTATATTATGACAGACTAGCTAGATCTACTGTATCTATTATATTATGACAGACCAGCTAGATCTACTGACTCTGCTATATTATGACAGACCAGCTAGATCTACTGTCTCTTCTACATTATGACAGACCAGCTAGATCTACTGTCTCTATTATATTATGACAGACCAGATAGATCAACTGTATCTATTATATTATGACAGACCAGCTAGATCTACTGTTTCTAAAACATTATGACAGACCAGCTAGATCTACCGTTTCTAATATATTATGACAGACCAGCTAGATCTACTGTCTCTATTATATTATGACAGACCAGCTAGATCTACTGTCCCTATTATATTATGACAGACCAGCAAGACCTAATGTCCCTATTATATTATGACAGACCAGCTAGATCTACTGTATCGACTATATTATGACAGACCAGCTAAATCTACTGTCTCTATTATATTATGACAGACCAGCTAGATCTAATGTATCTATTATATTATGACAGACCAGCTAGATCTACTGACTCTGCTATATTATGACAGACCAGCTAGATCTACTGTCTCTTCTACATTATGACAGACCAGCTAGATCTACTGTCTCTACTATATTATGACAGACCAGCGACATCTACTGTATCTACTATATTATGACAGACCAGCTAAATCTACTGTCTCTATTATATTATGACAGACCAGCTAGATCTACTGTCTCTATTATATTATGACAGACCAGCTAGATCTACTGTATCTATTATATTATGACAGACCAGCTAGATCTACTGACTCTATTATATTATGACAGACCAGCTAGATCTACTGTCTCTATTATATTATGACAGACCCGCTAGATCTACTGACTCTATTATATTATGATGGACCAGCTAGATCTACTGTCCCTATTATATTATGACAGACCAGCAAGACCTAATGTCCCTATTATATTAAGACAGACCTGCTAGATCTACTGTCTCTATTATATTATGACAGACCAGCTAGATCTACTGTATCTATTATATTATGACAGACCAGCTAGATCTACTGTATGTACTATTATGACAGACCAGCTAGATCTACTGACTCTATTATATTGTGACAGACCAGCTAGATCAACTGTATCTATTATATTATGACAGACCAGCTAGATCTACTGACTCTATTATATTATGACAGACCAGATAGATCAACTGTATCTATTATATTATGACAGACCAGCTAGATCTACTGTTTCTAAAACATTATGACAGACCAGCTAGATCTACCGTTTCTAATATATTATGAAAGACCAGCTAGATCTACTGTCTCTATTATATTATGACAGACCAGCTAGATCTACTGTCCCTATTATATTATGACAGACCAGCAAGACCTAATGTCCCTATTATATTAAGACAGACCTGCTAGATCTACTGTATCTATTATATTATGACAGACCAGCTAGATCTACTGTCTCTATTATATTATGACAGACCAGCTAGATCTACTGTATCTATTATATTATGACAGACCAGCTAGATCTACTGTATCTATTATATTATGACAGACCAGCTAGATCTACTGTCTCTATTATATTATGACAGACCAGATAGATCAACTGTATCTATTATATTATGACAGACCAGCTAGATCTACTGTTTCTAAAACATTATGACAGACCAGCTAGATCTACCGTTTCTAATATATTATGACAGACCAGCTAGATCTACTGTCTCTATTATATTATGACAGACCAGCTAGATCTACTGTCCCTATTATATTATGACAGACCAGCAAGACCTAATGTCCCTATTATATTATGACAGACCAGCTAGATCTACTGTATCGACTATATTATGACAGACCAGCTAAATCTACTGTCTCTATTATATTATGACAGACTAGCTAGATCTACTGTATCTATTATATTATGACAGACCAGCTAGATCTACTGTCTCTACTATATTATGACAGACCAGCAAGACCTAATATCCCTATTATATTATGACAGACCAGCTAGATCTACTGTATCTATTATATTATGACAGACCAGCTAGATCTACTGTCTCTATTATATTATGACAGACCAGATAGATCAACTGTATCTATTATATTATGACAGACCAGCTAGATCTACTGTTTCTAAAACATTATGACAGACCAGCTAGATCTACCGTTTCTAATATATTATGACAGACCAGCTAGATCTACTGTCTCTATTATATTATGACAGACCAGCTAGATCTACTGTCCCTATTATATTATGACAGACCAGCAAGACCTAATGTCCCTATTATATTATGACAGACCAGCTAGATCTACTGTATCGACTATATTATGACA
>NW_024606196.1:0-7128 GCF_018296145.1 Oncorhynchus tshawytscha | reverse complement strand
ATACTAGTAATGGACATAATCGAACAAAACAACCATTTATTGCGGAACTAGGATTCCTTGCACTGCATTCTGATGAAAGATCATCAAAGGTAAGGGAATATTTATGATGTCATTTCGTATTTCTGTTGAGTCCAACATGTCGGAGAAATATATTTACGTCTGAGCGCCGTCTCAGATTTTTGCATGGTACTGTCACGCCCTGACCTTAGTATTCTTTGTTTTCTTTATTATTTTGGTTAGGTCAGGGTGTGACATGGGTGATGTATGTGTTTTTTTTCTGTCTAGGGGTTTTGTATGTCTATAGGTGTTTTCTAGTCTTGGTGTTATGTATGTCTATGGTTGCCTAGATTGGTTCTCAATTAGAGGCAGCTGTTTATCGTTGTCTCTGATTGGGAACCATATTTAGGCAGACATATTCTTTGGGTATTTCATGGGCTATTGTCTTAGTGTTAGGTTCCTGTGTCAGCACTATATTTAGCTTCAGATTCTCGGTCACTTTGAATTTTCTTTTTTCCTTGTTTTGGAAGAGAACGTGAGCCGGGTGGGCCATTCTCCTTGCGGAGATGGCGCAAACTTCTTCAACGCGGTCGGTCCCTGGGATTGGGCTGGCCAACATGATTCGTTTTGCATGGAAGGAAAAGGAGATGGAGCCTTTAGGATGGGAAACATTTGGAAGGACCATCTTGATGGGGATCCTAAAGCTGACGGTGAAGGACGTGTTTTGCTTCCAAGGCAACTTGTTGGAGGGAGCATACGACGTGGCACTACACACAGAGGAGAAACATGATGAGATCCTGAGAAGGGCAAGAGCAGTGGGAGGTGAGAGGCCGATGTGTCACTATGAAGTAACCAGCTTGGCGAGGAACCACTTTAGGGTTGTGACTGTAAACATTTACAACCCATACGTTAAGGACTAGGTGGTGAGGGCCTTTCTGGGGAGCTACATGGATAACATCTCCTCAGCAAGGCACCTCAAAGACTCCCTAGGGTTTTGGAATGGGAGGAGAGGCTTCCAGGCCCTCCTCAGGGAGGACCCAAAGGGATATGGTGGCTACCTCCATCCTCCTGCTATGTTCTCCCTGGGGGCCTAAGGCGTGCCACGGGTGTGGCTCGTCAGCACACCTGTGGCGGGGGTGCCAAACACTATTCCTGGAAGACGTCCCCCCTTTTCCTCCATCTCACCAACCCAGGATGCAGGAATAGTGTTTGGCACCGGGGTGCCCTGCACCCTGGGTCTACCCCAACACTCCTTCCCCTCCCCAGCGCTGTAGCTAGTTTTGAAACAAATAGGGGAGGCTGAGTCCCAAAACAAAAAACTCCCCACCTCCTCCTCTACCCAGTACGGATGGTGTTCCCGCCAGTAGACATGGAGCAGGGGAGCATCAGGTGAGTCTCTTGTTTTTGTTATTTATCTGTATGGGTTTAGTGTTTGAGTGAAATTTTTGATGTTTTTATTTTATTCTTTCATGGGGTCTAATTTTACTTTTGTTAGTTGAAATGTAAGGAGTTTAAGGGATTTTGATAAGAGAAGGGCGGTATTTAGTTATTTGGAGAGTGTGGGGTTTGATTTTTGTTTTTTACAGGAGGTTCACCTGAGGGATGGAGGGGATGTGAGTAGGTTTAAAACCTCGTGGGGATAGTGAGACTCTAGCGTCTCAAGTGGCCAATAGCCTCGGGAAATGCATAAGGCCAAATAAAACGTGATAAAACTCAAACTTCAATTAAATCACACATGCAGGGTACTCAATTAAAGCTACACTCGTTGTGAATCCAGCCAACATGTCAGATTTTAAAAATGCTTTTCGGCGAAAGCATGAGAAGCTATTATCTGATAGCATGCACCCCCCTGAACCAGTTGTAAACAAAAGAACTAGCGTAGCAGGCGCTACACAAAACGCTGAAATAAAATATAAAACATGCATTACCTTTGGCGAGCTTCTTTGTTGGCACTCCAATATGTCCCATAAACATCACAATTGGTCCTTTTTTTCGATTAATTCCGTCCATGTATACCCAAAATGTCCATTTATAAAGCAGGTTTGATCCGGAAAAAAACAGCTTTTCAAAACACAACGTCACTATAAAATATTTCAAAAGTTGCCTATAAACTTTGCCAAAATATTTCAAACTAATACAGCAAGTAAACAAAACATGCACCATTTTCCCTCTTGCGTAACTATCAACAGTGTAACGTTGTTCCAGGATGTGCCTCTTCTTCGGTGCACCAATGATTAACTCCAACCCAATTCCAAAGACTGGTGACATCCTGTGGAAGTTGTAGGAACTGTAAAATGGGCGCTATCAAATTTCCCTTGGCAAAGGCAACTGAGGGAACGGTCAGAGAAAAATAAATAATAATCTGAACAGTTTTTCCTCAGGGTTTTGCCTGCTACATAAGTTCTGTTATAGTCACAGACATGATTGAACCAGTTTTAGAAACTTCAGAGTGTTTTCTATCCACACCTACTAATCATATGCATATAATATATTCCTGGCATGAGTAGCAGGAAGTTGAAATTGTGCACGCTATTTATCCAAAAGTGGAAATGCTGCCCCCTATCCTTAAGAAGTTTTAAGAGGGAGTGGGACAAGGGGGAGTCGGTTTGGGCCATTGGAGGGGCTGCACTCATCAGGGGTAGGGATTTTGTGTGGGCACAGGGAGGTAA
Organism: Oncorhynchus tshawytscha; assembly: GCF_018296145.1. Taxonomy (NCBI): domain Eukaryota; kingdom Metazoa; phylum Chordata; class Actinopteri; order Salmoniformes; family Salmonidae; genus Oncorhynchus; species Oncorhynchus tshawytscha. The sequence continues at coordinate 4,462 of NW_024606196.1, read as the reverse complement.
AAGTGGAGGGTTCTTTTGTGGTAATGCAGGGGAGGGTTATGGGGGTGGATGTCATGATAAGGGATTGTAAATTTAGATTAGTGGTGGTGTATGGGCCACAGGTGGCGGCAGACAGGAGGGAGATGGTGGACTGTCTGGCGCCCCTGTGTGTCACAAATAGGAAATTAGTGATAGGGGGGATTTTAATATAGATTTAGGAATAGGGGGAGATAGCAGTGCAGGTGCCATCACTGGGCTAATGGCACCTGTACGAGGAGGTCAGACAGTCTATCCTGGGAACGTTAGATAATATTAACATGTTATACGATATATATACATTTGTAAAATTACAAGAATATGGGCATTTGACATTAACAAAACCGTTGTCATCGGTTTAAAACACATATAACTCATGTTTAATAATATCCATAACATTCAAACAAATCCCCCTGAATCTAATATTTTTTTTTTCACCATCAGAAAGTGCCATTAGGAGGGATTCACTTTTAATCTGTCCTGGCCTGTTGGCTTGTAACTAACAGAATGGGAAAGTATACGCTTCATTAGACTCGTTCCTGGCTCAAAAGGAGAGAAAGTTTGCCATCAACCCCTCCACGCCCTCAACCCTCCACGCCCTCAACCCTCCACGCCCTTCACCCTCCATGCCCTCAACCCTCCACGCCCTTCACCCTTTACACTCATACCCGTATCCAGATTGAAAAGGGCTGAGTTTCCGGGGCTTTGGGGTGACATTTTTTGGGGGGATATCCTGTATGCAATACCCTGTATATTTGGTTTAGATTACAGATGTAATGATTTCAAACAACAGGAGGGGTGTCAAGACAGTAAGAAATGGCCCTTTTGATTTCCTACATCCTCAGGGTTAGCACCTTGGGGGGTGCCCGATGTAAATTTATAGACCGGGGTGGGGGCACCGGGCGCTGCTTAGAAATATCAATGTTTAACCCCGGGGGTCGGTCTAGACATAGTGTATTCTTTCTGGGGGGTGTTTGACTTTTTAGCCCCCATATCCTCTGGGGTGAGGATTTGAAAGACGTTTGTTAATGAATCGAAAGTGCCCATTTTAAGAGACGCCGTCACACTTTTTGATGGGGGGTAGGCAGATATCTGGACATACTGTATGCATGATAGTGCAAACCTTGGTTTCAAACGATCCCCTACACAGAGAGAGACCTTGAGTGCAGATGCCTGGGCATCGTTGAACACACCCCCCCTACCTTTTTGTTTTTGAAGCACACACTCCTCCTGGCCTGACACACACATGGCTTTTCCGTAAGTCTTTATCTTCGCGACAGACCGGGGTGAGAGAGAAAACCAGAGCTTTCCGTTCATTAAGGGGTGAGAGAGAAAACGAGAGCTTTCCGTTCATTAAGGGGTGAGAGAGAACCAGAGCTTTCCGTTCATTAAGGGGTGAGAGAGAAAACCAGAGCTTTCCGTTCATTAAGGGGTGAGAGAGAAAACCAGAGCTTTCCGTTCATTAAGGGGTGAGAGAGAAAACCAGAGCTTTCCGTTCATTAAGGGGTGAGATGCCATTTTATTTCATTCAACATATTAAGTACATTTAAAGTTTAAAGTCATAATCCTGCCGTGTCCGATTCCCCTACGCCATGACATTCACGCTCCATCAAAGCTCCGTAAGTTTTCACTCCATGGGGAGATAATCCGTCGGGCATGTAGGTCCTGGGTATGTCTCAAGGATAGCCGCGGCCATCACCGTAATTGTTCACGATTTTGTAAAAGACCTTCCAGCTTATTCATAAGGGTTATGAATATGGGATAATCAATCAATTTAAAGCTAAACACTGTCATGAAAAGTTGACATCCTTGGAAGATACATGAGAACTGACAGACTTTGTTGCATCTCCACTATATCTGTCATGTTACTGTGGTCTTTTTAAAAGTCAATAAACATGTGTGTAAATTGTACACTTTGGTTTCACTGTAGATTTCTTTAAGCTCACCAAGAAACACCTGATTTATCACACAGCATTAATTAGTAAGATGGATAGAAAATGAATCTGTTTAAGTCATAAGTAAAGGCCTTTCATAAAGAAGCTGTCATGATTGACTGTGGCACATATTTAACACGTATTGCTTGTGTGGCAAAGAAGGGGGTCGAGTGATAAATGGCAGATATGTGAGAGCAGAACTAATAAATGGGCTCTGCCCGATCACTAAAATGGCCACCCCTATCAGAACTACAGATCACAAAATGGCCGACCGCCAAAACTACAAGTCCCAGAAGCAAGCCGACCCACAGATAAAGGGTCAAGAAAAACCAAGAAAAACCAGGAAGAGGGAGAGAGTGCTGGAAGGATCTATGAACAATAGAGAAAGAGACTATAGAGATTGGCTGGATTTACCGTGTATGAGCTGGATTGTTTTGGATTTACCTGTTGGTGTTTGGACCTGGACCTACCGAGAACCCGATTCGTGTACCGAACCCTGCTATCCTTGACCTCGCCTACGGCCTGGGTGGACCAGGACGGGAGAAACAAACACACAGGTACTGTCCTGTTCGAAATAACTCTCATTCTTGGGTGATTTGGTGACAGTTTACCACTTAATTTGTGACAAATGCTCCTAACCTTGAAGAGGTTTGCCACACTTGTTACAGAAGACTACTGTTGTACATTGAATATCCATTCATCCCTGTTACACCTTTACACCTTTATGTGGTGGCTCTCCATGTCTGTACATAGTGTGAAATGTGGTTTCCCTAAAGTTATTACACCCTAAACCTGAATCTGAAATTACCTTTAGGATCTTTCTTTCCGCTATTACTTTGGGGTTCTAATCTCCCTCTTTCAAAATCCCACCCGCTGTACATGCACCGAACATCCATAGGCTGGATCCATCTGGAAGCACGGTGCATGTACATATAAAGAGAACTAAATAGGAAACTCAACAGTGTGTTAGGCCGAGAAACATTATTTAGATGGTTGTTTTATTGTTGTTGAAAGCTTGAAACGTACACAACGTGAAGGGACCTTGTTTCTAACACCCCGTGCAGAGACAACAAACACACACACACACACACACACACACACACACACACACACACACACACACACAAATCACTCTCCCAGACATTCCTGCTTCATAGACAACAACCCTAAGGGCAATAAAATAGGGGGTGTGGGGCCATTCTCTTTCAAAAGTTCAAAACCAGACGCCCCCAGTTCAACCAGGTACCTAGACAACAATCATCATGACAACTTCAAAGGAATAGATACAATATATGCATAAATTAGTACACCCTCTAATGCGTGAGAACCGGAACAGGATGCCCATATATGGGCATAAGCACGTGATCAGTTCCCGCCACGATGTCCTGACCGGATGCCCAATTATGGGCATGCACATGTCATCCTCACATAGGGTCATAAGTCATACGTTTGACGTGTACTTTATTCTCTCTGACCAACTACAGGAAAACTGACCTCAGAGTCTCCAGTTTACAGTGGGGATTCCCCAGTCCAGCAGAGAGCAGCTTCACTCCTGAATCCTTCAGGTCATTGTTACTCAGATCCAGCTCTCTCAGGTGTGAGGGGTTGGACTCCAGAGATGAGACCAGAGAAGCACAGCCTTCCTCTGTGACTCCACAGCCTGACAGCCTGCAAAGAGATCATCATGACTTCACAAACACACTGTTAATTTAACGAGTAGTGTAGAAGGACAATGGTAGATGCATTTGGTTAATTCTCTCAAACAAAATTTAGATTCATCTTCCGTCTCCTAGGATTGTATGGTCAGATTGGTATACAAATGTAAAAATCTTTCAATATGTTTTTCTAAATAATATTATAGCCTGTAAAGAGTCAAATCATATAAAAAATAAAAAAGTAATTCACACTAATATTCTTTGGTAGTGAAAATAGTGGCAGTATATTTTTTTCAGCATTTTCAGATACATCAGTGTCCTGAAACCCTCCATATCTATTCGTAAAATATCGTTTCATAAATGGATGAATGTATAATTTTTATATAGAATTATAATATTACTTGTAGAGAGAAATGTATAGTACAAATATTTGAGCAGACTGACCAGACCAGTCTAAAAAGCAGTATCAGTCAAAAGACAGACAGTGAGGTATCAAATTTAGATTGTATTGAGTATACAGTCCACACCATATCTATTTAGACAGTGAGGTATCAGATTTAGATTGTATTGAGTATACAGTCCACACCATATCTATTTAGACAGTGAGGTATCAGATTTAGATTGTATTGAGTATACAGTCCACACCATATCTATTTAGACAGTGAGATATCAGATTTAGATTGTATTGAGTATACAGTCCACACCATATCTATTTAGACAGTGAGGTATCAGATTTAGATTGTATTGAGTATACAGTCCACACCATATCTATTTAGACAGTGAGGTATCAGATTTAGATTGTATTGAGTATACAGTCCACACCATATCTATTTAGACAGTGAGATATCAGATTTAGAT
>NW_024606195.1:0-7127 GCF_018296145.1 Oncorhynchus tshawytscha | reverse complement strand
CACTCGGAGAGCACCAGGACTGTGCTGGCGTACCTCATCATGATGAACACTGAGCTGTTCATGGCTGTGATCGCGGGCTGCATGGGTTGCTTTACCGACCTCTGATCAGCGATGATCAGGGGCTGCATAACATAGTGTGCTATCGCCGTGTTCAACATAATCAACATCATGTACGTGGTGACCATGGTGCTGACTTCGACCGTCCTAAAGGGAAGCATGAAATAATCCCAGTTGATGTCCAGAGACATCCCGGAAACTGTGACCATACCCTCAGCCGAGACTACATGAGCAGAAGCATCAACCCTTACAATCCAGCTTCATGTAAGGAACTCAACCCTCTCTAACGTCTCCGCCTCCACCTGAGCTGAGAAACAAAGGGAGTCTTGAGCTGGAACGCACCCAAACCGCACGCCCTACAGGCTGACAGCCTGCAGGTCTCCGGAGAAGTTGGTATATTGTTATGGCTATTATTAATATTTTCAAGGACCTCTGAGTGTGTTGTGGTTACAGCCCAGTTGTCAGGAGCTGCATCAGCAATACACAAAATCAGCTGACCTGACCCGGCGCTTCAGAAGAAATGAAAACAATGTCCACAGCAGTCCCTCCAGTCTCCTTCGAATTAGTTATTTAACACGTTTTCTTTGTCTTTTTTATTAGTTATTTGAACTGAATAATACACTGGCCACAACAAGGGAACAATCGTCTAAATAGCAGAATAGGCTCCTGTGTGATTGGGCGATCCCCCTTTGTGTTTTCTCACTTGGCACAGCAATATAGACGTGTGTGTCGTGGATCAACCTGTGGTATCTATGTGAATAAATGACAAGGACCCAATTTCTTGGAGTCTGGTCTCTATTTATTGACAGACGTACAACAGAAAATATTATGAATAGGAGCATATTTAGGTTTAGGTTCATATGAAACCGTACAGTTGTCCGGACCATATGGCTGCTACACTTCACTTCTTTATTACAACAAGCGAAGCGTTGCAGATAGGGCCGTGGTAGACTGTGTCCAGACACTCATTCTTGAAGAAAGGGTAAATGCAGCAGCCCACCAGGCATCTAGCGAATGACAAAGATGCGCGTTATTACTTTCATAATGACAACTGGGTACCACAGAAATGAGAAAAGAATCATATCAAGACTATCAGTGGAATATGAGGAGCAGAATTAATGGTTTCCGGTATCTGATCCAACATGGTTGTGATGAACAATGTAATCAAATAGACATACCGTCAAAACAGGGGTCGTGAGAGGACTGTGTGTGCTTCAGAGATAGATATGTGTTATCTAGGTAACTTCCCACTACAATCACCCTTCCTATGAAGCTGACTACTCTTGTGCACTGTCACAGTGTAGTGCACATCACTGATCAGGCACTTTATATCAGACCACGACACCACCGATGTGACTGGATACGTAGCGAGGATCGAGTTGAGAAGAATGTGAATGAGAAAAAGAACAAAACCAAGAAGAAAACAACAAGAAACAACAAGTGAGGCAGGCTTGTCATATTGGGTAGCAGCCGACACCGAAAGGTTCGGAAGGAGGCTATACCAGTTAAAGCCCACACTATCTAAATGTCTATACGAGGACCACCAGGACCACATGAGGAACTATATAACGGTCAAGCTCTAGAGCGTGTGTCAGAGCGCTCCTCTCCTGTCACATCCCAGTATTTACAAACAGCTTCCTCAGCAAACCGTCTCATGGTTTAGTACCAGAAGTCAAGAAAGTGATGCTGGGGAAACATTATCTCGGTGCAGCAAACTCTGCCCAGTCAGTCACTCTGACAACAACTCGCTCCCGTTCTCACCAAACCCCCGGATAACCGAAGCAGACCTCCTATCCTCTCCTCCCTAGTAACCCGCCATCTACCCCAGGATCCACCCGAATCGACTAACGCAATGGCCGTTTGGTACAACTGCCTCCTCCTGAACAATAGGACCCTGACAGATCACGAGAAGGAAAACCTGGACCGTTTCAACGTGAGATCCGTCATCCACAATAGAGTTTATGTAATGATAGGACCCCAGGACAGTCCCTTCACCAGACCCATGTACGTGGAGTTGAAGCACTACCACCATCTCGACGCCCTATTAGCCATGATCGCGTGCTACGTCAAACCCAACAGTGAAAAGCTTGTACGACTATCCTGTGAGACACGTGCAATTTGCAGCAGCGCAGCGAGTCGTCCACACATCATGATCAGCTGTCAATTGCAGGGAGGAGAGGACAAGAGTAAGGGAAAGAAAAGACAAGCCAAGAGACATCATGACAAGAGAAGCCTAAAAGTAAAGAAGATGATCGTCATCACAGTACATCCACCAGTACTGACCTGGACCTTGGACCCGTAGTCACGTTCAGTGAGCCTTCATGCTGTTACACGGCAAACAGCCATCATTGGAAACAAGCAACCCCACGAGATTGACTTGACCGCGATCGAGCAACAGCTGAGCCTCTACTCTTGCATCATGACACCGTGCCTGTACAGCATGTACTATGACAATGAAAATGAATACATAATAAATAACTGAACAGTCTATTGAACACGGCGGTGTCTCCCATTTTATTGAGTATGTGTATCTATCCCTACGTCTGTCTCTCTGTCATTACGATGCAAGGCATACCGCGCAGTGCTTCTTAATACCACATAGGAGGATAGTTGTTACACTCGCATGAGTTAAAGAGGAGCAGTAGAAATCTGCATTAATTTCCAAGTTATAGTTAGAGGCTGAAGCTAGTGTTTACACTGGAAGGGAAATTTAGAATGTCTCCCTTGACAGATACACTTTAAATAGTCAGTCTTGCCAAGCTACTTTCCCAATTCACTCTGCAAACCGAGGATATGTGATGAATGCAATACATCTAACAATTGCGAGAGTGATTCAGTGGCATAAAGTGTAGTTACAGAGAGAGTTTGTGAGAGAAGAGAATAGCAAATGAAATGAGCGCCCCATGAGCGTTTGGGTATTCATTTAAAAAAATGCCTAACCCAAACTAACCGTGGGAAGGAGTTTGATCGTGACAGCTAGTCAAATTCTAAGTGTCACATTCTACCAGCCAATTGTAGGCCTGTATCTCTTTGACTCAACTCATTGTTAATTTCACACTTGTAATGATGTCAGAGGAGAGTGGTATAGACACCGACAACAGCGAGCTCAGCCTGGTAGGATACACATGATTATATCCTACGTTACACACACCTTGTTTATACAACATGCTAATCGTAATATTTTATCTTATATGGTTATGACCTAATCTCCACACCACAGGCATCTACCATAACCCTGAGCCATTCTGTAGGTACACAGATAGATTGTGAACTACTATTTCGTTCACGTTTCATGCATTGTTATACCATGTCTATGTGATATTTCTATCCCATGCATATAATACACATCTCAGGAGAGCGATTACATACTATCCTCTGACGGAGAGGGACCTGAAAACCCTGTGGTACAACAAGAGCGTCCACTCGTTATCCATATAATGCATTGCTGCACCTGGGTCGGCGTACAGTTTTTCCTTCATTCGTAGATTCTGTATCACTTCGCGGTGCTCAGGTGGCCTTTTGGAACTGCCGTATGAAGCTCCCCACCATGCACCTTTCAGCACCTTTATCATGTAACACATCTCTTCCACTATATGTGTCACAGAAAAGTAGTCAATTATTTTCCTCTGTCTAGGCAGCAAGTGCCCTTCTCCCAGTTTACAAACAAGATCTATTATGTCAATAGGATTTGAAAAATCAACTTGTATCAATTCGTGACGGATGAACATACCAAATGTCATGACTGCGTTGTTGGTCTTCACCGTAACCGAACACACTCCTCCGGGCATGTCACCAAAGTGTGCTGCGATGACAATATCTCCAGCGCATCCATGAAAGAGCTAATCTGCTCTTCAGAGACCGAGCCCCACCAGCGCTCACCCAGCCATTCTAAAAATGAAAGCCATGATCTGTTCAATAGTGACCAATTAAGCTTACGCTGGTTTTGTCTCGCATCCTCCTCAGCACGAACCGTGTCGTCAACCTCGTCGTCCTCGTAAACCTCGTCGTCATCCAGAAGGTTGTTTTTGGAATTGTATTGGTGACGAGTTTCGGCTTCGTGGTCCCTGGTCTCCTCCAAGTCATCACCCAGAGTTTAGTGTTCATGCTCATCGTGGTACCACTCTCCGTGTTCATGCTCATCGTCCTCTTGCCAGTATCCGGGATCATCCTCACACATCCAATCATCGTATTCACTGGACCTTGTTGCTCGCCAAGCTCTCTCGGGAATCGGGCGAGTTGGAGGCTGAAGACTTGAATGCTTGTGGTGTAACACTGTTCCCACTTGCATCTACTTTGCATTAACAAAACTGCATCTGAGGCCTCTTGATGCAAACAACTGTCTCATAATGGTTCCCATGATTCTCCAAAATAAATCCCCTTGTTAGACACCTGTAAACCGTTACAACTGTATTCAAGCCAGCGATTGGTGTACTATGTATATATATTTACACCCAAACAATCTGCTTCTGCTTGAATCTCCACTTCGGTCGCCCAACTACCTAGAGAGCTCCTTTTGGATTTGATTATATATTCTGACACTGAACGGTAACCCATTCTCAAAATGCTCCTATATGTACCATCGTTGCTTTGTAGCTGCTTCACCACAACTTTTTGAATTGTTCCATGATACTCATCTGTACCACACACCGCTTCACTGATCGCTCTGAAGAAACAATTTCCGTCTCCTTTTATTTTCACATTCTTACAAGGAGCTCCTAACTCACCAGCAGCTGTAAGAAATACAGACTGCTGCTTGCACTGCACCTTCAGCCTCTTGCACAGAAGCTGCGCAACTGCAGCTCTAAAAGGGTTGAGCTGCAGCTCTCTACATGTGTTGCCACTAACAAACTCAATGTCTGAGTCGTCATTCCCCTTTCTCGTATCATAATACCTGAGTGTATCGAAACACGCTGATGTAACATATGCCATTATTCACTATTCTGCATTGGAGTGCCTTTGCTACTGTCATTAGTTTAGTCATTAATATATTGTGTTGGGCCCCTATCACCAAGGACCCCTGCATCCTGTACATAATGTTTCCATATTGCCTGAGTTGTGGACTGTGTGCGTATTATGCAACTTGAAATTTGATGACTTGTCCTAGACTGACCCCAATATTCCAAAACTAAATGGGTACATGTCCGTGCATGTCATGACATGTGGAGCAGTGAAAACAATCACATCCATGATATTATGCAACTTGACATTTGATGACTTGTCCTAGACTGACCCCAATATTACAAAAGTGAAATGTTGCCTTTATTCATGTACCCATGTAAGCTGTACGAAACAACAGATACTAATTTTGTCATGGGTACATGTCCGGACATGTGGTCTTGTCCAAGGTGCTGAAGCCATTACTGTGTGTTTCACTGCTGAACAGGTTCTAGAAAAGGATATTTTCAAATGTCCAGCAAGTCTACGCCAATTCTGAAGAGGAAGTGGAGGATGTGTCAGAAATTGAAGATTGGGAGGAATTACAACCCAGAGCATGATGCATCATCTTCAGAGGAAGACGATATCTCTCACGCTGAAAGCGAGACTTTCCTGCCAAAAAAACGGCAAAATCAAATGGTCCTCAGTGGCATATCACAAACAGGGAAGAATGGCAGAACATAAGGTCATGTAGATGACCCCAGGACCCACAACGTATGCCGTTTCCCATGCCCATGACATAGCCTCAACATTCTACCCGTTTATCACACCGGCAAATAGAAAAAAAATCATCCTGGACATGACAAATCTGGAGACAGCTGGAAAGGGATGGATGAGACTGACCTGCATGCCTATATAGGGCTGCTAATCTTAGCAGGTGTATACATGTCCCGAGGTGAGGCTGCCGCAAGTCTATGGGATGCAGGGAGTGGAAGGGCCATTTTCCGTGCCAACATGCAACTAAAAGTATTTCACACTTACTCAAGACTGCTACGATTTGATGACCATGAGTCAAGACCTGCAAGATGTGGGACAGACAAACTGGCAGCCGTTTGAGAGGTCTGGGAAAAGTGGGTTGAACGGCTGCCATACCTCTACAACCCAGGGCCTGACGTGACAGTGTTTGAGCAACTGGTTCCATTCAGGAGGTAGTATATATATATATATTTAATAAAAGTGATTTTCACCACTGACTTCTGTGACTGTTTCTGTGTGACACCGATGCTAATAAATATCGATGATGCCTGAAATGTGTCAAAAAGGTCGCAAAGTTCAAGGGGGCCGAATACTTTCGCAAGGCACTGTATTTATGATGCAATTTCGTATTTCTGTTGACTCCAACATAGCGGAGAAACACAAAACACAACATAGAAAACGGAACACAGACAAACTCACGCCAACTTACTCCCTGACCATACTAAAACAAAGACATAACAAAGGAACTAAGGTCAGAACGTGACAGTACCCCCCGCAAAGGTGCGGACTCCGGCCGCAAAACCTGAACCTATAGGGGGAGGGTCTGGGTGGGTGTCTGTCCGCGGTGGCGACTCTGGCGTGGGACGTGGACCACACTCCACCATCGTCTTTGTCCGCTCCTCAACCGGTGACCCTCGCCACCGACCTCGGACTGGGGACCCTAGCAATGAGTTTCTGGCAGCACCGGACAGGCGGGAGACTCCCGGCAGAGCCGGAGTGAAGGGCGGCTCCGGCAGCTCCTGGCTGACGGACGGCTCCGGCAGCTCCTGGCTGGCTGACGGACTGCTCCGGCAACTCAGGTCAGACGGGCAGCTCCGGCAGCTCAGGACAGACGGGCGACTCCGGCAGCTCAGGACAGACGGGCGACTCCCGGAGTGTGCTTTTCACCCTAACGGTTCTCTCACTGTCACCCAAAAGCAAATGACATTTAGGGCCAGGCTTAATTTTGGGCCTACTTTTTCACGGTCGCTGCACTCAGAGCGAGCTACGGTCAAGCGGGGCATCTCGTTGAACTCGGCACAGCCTTGAGAATATGGAAATCCATTGCAGGCTCTGTGTGTCTTTAAGCACCGCACTTTGTCACTCCATCCTTGCTGTGTGTGTGTGAGAGATAGCTTTTCTTTGACATCTGTTGGGAGAAATGACTGACTTACAGGGTG
>NW_024606194.1:0-7122 GCF_018296145.1 Oncorhynchus tshawytscha | reverse complement strand
TGTCATAATATAAAAAAGACAGTAGATCTAGCTGGTCTGTCATATTATAATCGAGACAGTAGATATAGCTGGTCTGTCATATTATAATAGAGACAGTAGATCTAGCTGGTCTGTCATATTATAATAGAGACAGTAGATCTAGCTGGTCTGTCATAATATAAGAGAGACAGTAGATCTAGCTGGTCTGTCATAATATAATAGAGACAGTAGATCTAGCTGGTCTGTCATATTGTAATAGAGACAGTAGATCTAGCTGGTCTGTCATTGTACACTAGAGACAGTAGATCTAGCTGGTCTGTCATACTAAAATAGAGACAGTAGATCTAGCTGGTCTGTCATACTAAAATAGAGACAGTAGATCTAGCTGGTCTGTCATAGTACACTAGAGACAGTAGATCTAGCTGGTCTGTCATATTAAAATAGAGACAGTGGATCTAGCTGGTCTGTCATAATATAATAGAGACAGTAGATCTAGCTGGTCTGTCATATTATAATAGAGACAGTAGATCTAGCTGGTCTGTCATAATATAATAGAGACAGTAGATGTACCTGGTCTGTCATGATATAATAGAGACACAGAGACAGTAGATCTAGCTGGTCTGTCATATTATAATAGAGACAGAAGATCTAGCCGAACTTTCATAATATAACACAGAGAGTAGATCTAGCTGGTCTGTCATATTATAATCGAGACAGTAGATCTAGCTGGTCTGTCATAATATAATAGAGACAGTAGATCTAGCTGGTCTGTCATAATATAATAGAGACAGAAGATCTAGCTGGTCTGTCATAATATAATAGAGACAGTAGATCTAGCTGGTCTGCCATAATATGATAGAGACACAGAGACAGTAGATCTAGCTGGTCTGTCATAATATAATAGAGACAGTAGATCTAGCTGCTCTGTCAAATTATAATCGAGACAGTAGATCTAGCTGGTCTGTCATAATATAATAGAGACAGTAGATCTAGCTGGTCTGCCATAATATGATAGAGACACAGAGACAGTAGATCTAGCTGGTCTGTCATAATATAATAGAGACAGTAGATCTAGCTGCTCTGTCATATTATAATCGAGACAGTAGATCTAGCTGGTCTGTCATAATATTATAGAGACAGTAGATCTAGCTGGTCTGTCATATTATAATCGAGACAGTAGATCTATCTGGTCTGTCATAATATAATAGAAACAGTAGATATAGCTGGTCTGTCATAATATAATAGAGACAGTAGATCTAGCTGGTCTGTCATAATATCATAGGAACAGAAGATCTAGCTGGTCTGTCATAATATAATAGAGACAGTAGATATAGCTGGTCTGTCATAATATAAAAGAGACAGTAGATCTAGCTGGTCTGTCATAATATAATAGAGACAGTAGATCTAGCTGGTCTGTCATATTATAATAGAGACAGTAGATCTAGCTGGTCTGTCATAATATAATAGAGACAGTAGATATAGCTGGTCTGTCATAATATAATAGAGACAGTAGATCTAGCTGGTCTGTCATAATATCATAGAGACAGTAGATCTAGCTGGTCTGTCATATTATAATAGAGACAGTAGATCTAGCTGGTCTGTCATAATATAATAGAGACAGTAGATCTAGCTGGTCTGTCATAATATAATAGAGACAGTAGATCTAGCTGGTCTGTCATATTATAATAGAGACAGTAGATCTAGCTGGTCTGTCATATTAAAATAGAGAGACAGTAGATCTAGCTGGTCTGTCATAATATAATAGAGACAGTAGATCTAGCTGGTCTGTCATATTATAATAGAGACAGTAGATCTAGCTGGTCTGTCATAATATAATAGAGACAGTAGATCTAGCTGGTCTGTCATAATATAATAGAGACAGTAGATCTAGCTGGTCTGTCATAATATAATAGAGACAGTAGATCTAGCTGGTCTGTCATATTATAATAGAGACAGTAGATCTAGCTGGTCTGTCATAATATCATAGAGACAGTATATCGAGCTGGTCTGTCATATTATAATAGAGACAGTAGATCTAGCTGGTCTGTCATAATATAATAGAGACAGTCGATCTAGCTGGTCTGTCATAATATAATAGAGACAGAGACAGTAGATCTAGCTGGTCTGTCATATTATAATAGAGACAGTAGATCTAGCTGGTCTGTCATAATATAATAGAGACAGTAGATCTAGCTGGTCTGTCATAATATAATAGAGACAGTAGATCTAGCTGGTCTGTCATAATATAATAGAGACAGTAGATCTAGCTGGTCTGTCATATTATAGAGACAGACACAGTAGATCTAGCTGGTCTGTCATAATATAATAGAGACAGTAGATCTAGCTGGTCTGTCATAATATAATAGAGACAGTAGATCTAGCTGGTCTGTCATATTATAATAGAGACAGTAGATCTAGCTGGTCTGTCATAATATAATAGAGACAGTAGATCTAGCTGGTCTGTCATAATATAATAGAGACAGTAGATCTAGCTGGTCTGTCATATTATAATAGAGACAGTAGATCTAGCTGGTCTGTCATAATATAATAGAGACAGTAGATCTAGCTGGTCTGTCATAATATAAATAGAGACAGTAGATCTAGCTGGTCTGTCATATTATAATAGAGACAGTAGATCTAGCTGGTCTGTCATATTATAATAGAGACAGTAGATCTAGCTGGTCTGTCATAATATAATAGAGACAGTAGATCTAGCTGGTCTGTCATAATATAATAGAGACAGTAGATCTAGCTGGTCTGTCATAATATAATAGAGACAGTAGATCTAGCTGGTCTGTCATAATATAATAGAGACAGTAGATCTAGCTGGTCTGTCATAATATAATAGAGACAGTAGATCTAGCTGGTCTGTCATATTATAATAGAGACAGTAGATCTAGCTGGTCTGTCATAATATAATAGAGACAGTAGATCTAGCTGGTCTGTCATAATATAATAGAGACAGTAGATCTAGCTGGTCTGTCATATTATAATAGAGACAGTAGATCTAGCTGGTCTGTCATATTATAATAGAGACAGTAGATCTAGCTGGTCTGTCATATTATAATAGAGACAGTAGATCTAGCTGGTCTGTCATAATATAATAGAGACAGTAGATCTAGCTGGTCTGTCATAATATAATAGAGACAGTAGATCTAGCTGGTCTGTCATAATATAATAGAGACAGTAGATCTAGCTGGTCTGTCATAATATAATAGAGACAGTAGATCTAGCTGGTCTGTCATAATATAATAGAGACAGTAGATCTAGCTGGTCTGTCATATTATAATAGAGACAGTAGATCTAGCTGGTCTGTCATAGTACACTAGAGACAGTAGATCTAGCTGGTCTGTCATATTAAAATAGAGACAGTAGATCTAGCTGGTCTGTCATAATATAATAGAGACAGTAGATCTAGCTGGTCTGTCATAATATAATAGAGACAGAAGATCTAGCTGGTCTGTCATAATATAATAGAGACAGTAGATCTAGCTGGTCTGTCATATTATAATCGAGACAGTAGATCTAGCTGGTCTGTCATAATATAATAGAGACAGTAGATCTAGCTGGTCTGTCATATTATAATAGAGACAGTAGATCTAGCTGGTCTGTCATAATATAATAGAGACAGTAGATCTAGCTGGTCTGTCATAATATAATAGAGACAGTAGATCTAGCTGGTCTGTCATATTATAATAGAGACAGTAGATCTAGCTGGTCTGTCATAATATAATAGAGACAGTAGATCTAGCTGGTCTGTCATAATATAATAGAGACAGTAGATCTAGCTGGTCTGTCATAATATAATAGAGACAGTAGATCTAGCTGGTCTGTCATAATATAATAGAGACAGTAGATCTAGCTGGTCTGTCATAATATAATAGAGACAGTAGATCTAGCTGGTCTGTCATATTATAATAGAGACAGTAGATCTAGCTGGTCTGTCATAATATGATAATAGAGACAGTAGATCTAGCTGGTCTGTCATATTATAATAGAGACAGTAGATCTAGCTGGTCTGTCATAATATAATAGAGACAGTAGATCTAGCTGGTCTGTCATAATATAATAGAGACAGTAGATCTAGCTGGTCTGTCATATTATAATAGAGACAGTAGATCTAGCTGGTCTGTCATAATATAATAGAGACAGTAGATCTAGCTGGTCTGTCATAATATAATAGAGACAGTAGATCTAGCTGGTCTGTCATATTATAATAGAGACAGTAGATCTAGCTGGTCTGTCATAATATAATAGAGACAGTAGATCTAGCTGGTCTGTCATAATATAATAGAGACAGTAGATCTAGCTGGTCTGTCATATTATAATAGAGACAGTAGATCTAGCTGGTCTGTCATAATATAATAGAGACAGTAGATCTAGCTGGTCTGTCATAATATAATAGAGACAGTAGATCTAGCTGGTCTGTCATAATATAATAGAGACAGTAGATCTAGCTGGTCTGTCATAATATAATAGAGACAGTAGATCTAGCTGGTCTGTCATAATATAATAGAGACAGTAGATCTAGCTGGTCTGTCATATTATAATAGAGACAGTAGATCTAGCTGGTCTGTCATAATATAATAGAGACAGTAGATCTAGCTGGTCTGTCATATTATAATAGAGACAGTAGATCTAGCTGGTCTGTCATAATATAATAGAGACAGTAGATCTAGCTGGTCTGTCATAATATAATAGAGACAGTAGATCTAGCTGGTCTGTCATAATATAATAGAGACAGTAGATCTAGCTGGTCTGTCATAATATAATAGAGACAGTAGATCTAGCTGGTCTGTCATATTATAATAGAGACAGTAGATCTAGCTGGTCTGTCATAATATAATAGAGACAGTAGATCTAGCTGGTCTGTCATAATATAATAGAGACAGTAGATCTAGCTGGTCTGTCATAATATAATAGAGACAGTAGATCTAGCTGGTCTGTCATATTATAATAGAGACAGTAGATCTAGCTGGTCTGTCATATATAAGACATAGAGACAGTAGATCTAGCTGGTTGGTCATATTATAATAGAGACAGAAGATCTAGCTGGTCTGTCATAATATCATAGGAACAGTAGATCTAGCTGGTCTGTCATATTATAATAGAGACAGTAGATCTAGCTGGTCTGTTATAATATAATAGAGACAGTAGATCTAGCTGTTCTGTCATAATATAATAGAGACAGTAGATCTAGCTCATCTGTCATATTATAATAGAGACAGTAGATCTAGATGGTCTGTCATATTATAATAGAGACAGTAGATCTAGCTGGTCTGTCATATTATAATAGAGACAGTAGATCTAGCTGGTCTGTCATAATATAATAGAGACAGTAGATCTAGCTGGTCTGTCATAATATAATAGAGACAGTAGATCTAGCTGGTCTGTCATAATATAATAGAGACAGTAGATCTAGCTGGTCTGTCATATTATAATAGAGACAGTAGATCTAGCTGGTCTGTCATAATGTAATAGAGACAGTAGATCTAGCTGGTCTGTCATAATATAATAGAGACAGTAGATCTAGCTGGTCTGTCATATTATAATAGAGACAGTAGATCTAGCTGGTCTGTCATAATATAATAGAGACAGTAGATCTAGCTGGTCTGTCATATTATAATAGAGACAGTAGATCTAGCTGGTCTGTCATAATATAATAGAGACAGTAGATCTAGCTGGTCTGTCATAATATAATAGAGACAGTAGATCTAGCTGGTCTGTCATATTATAATAGAGACAGTAGATCTAGCTGGTCTGTCATATTAAAATAGAGACAGTAGATCTAGCTGGTCTGTCATAATATAATAGAGACAGTAGATCTAGCTGGTCTGTCATATTATAATAGAGACAGTAGATCTAGCTGGTCTGTCATAATATAGAGACACAGAGACAGTAGATCTAGCTGGTCTGTCATAATATAATAGAGACAGTAGATCTAGCTGGTCTGTCATAATATAATAGAGACAGTAGATCTAGCTGGTCTGTCATAATATAATAGAGACAGTAGATCTAGCTGGTCTGTCATATTATAATAGAGACAGTAGATCTAGCTGGTCTGTCATATTATAATAGAGACAGTAGATCTAGCTGGTTTGTCATAGTGTAATAGAGACAGTAGATCTAGCTGGTCTGTCATAATATAATAGAGACAGTAGATCTAGCTGGTCTGTCATATTATAATAGAGACAGTAGATCTAGCTGGTCTGTCATAATATAATAGAGACAGTAGATCTAGCTGGTCTGTCATATTATAATAGAGACAGTAGATCTAGCTGGTCTGTCATATATAAAATAGAGACAGTAGATCTAGCTGGTCTGTCATATTATAATAGAGACAGTAGATCTAGCTGGTCTGTCATAATATAATAGAGACAGTAGATCTAGCTGGTCTGTCATATTATAATAGAGACAGTAGATCTAGCTGGTCTGTCATAATATAATAGAGACAGTAGATCTAGCTGGTCTGTCATAATATAATAGAGACAGTAGATCTAGCTGGTCTGTCATATTATAATAAAGAAAGTAGATCTAGCTGGTCTGTCTTAATATGATAGAGACATAGAGACAGTAGATCTAGCTGGTCTGTCAAATTATAATAGAGACAGAAGATCTAGCTGGTCTGTCATAATATAATAGAGACAGTAGATCTACCTGGTCTGTCATAATATAATAGAGACAGTAGATCTAGCTGGTCTGTCATATTATAATAAAGACAGTAGATCTAGCTGGTCTGTCATAATATGATAGAGACAGTAGAGACAGTAGATCTAAATGGTCTGTCATAATTATAATAGAGACAGTAGATCTTGCTGGTCTGTTTATTATTATAGAGACAGTAGATCTTGGTCTGTCATATTATAATAGAGACAGTAGATCTAGCTGGTCTGTCACAATATAATAGAGACAGTAGATCTAGCTGGTCTGTCAAAATATAATAGAGACAGTAGATCTAGCTGGTCTGTCATATTATAGTAGAGACAGTAGATCTAGCTGGTCTGTCATATTATAATAGAGACATTATATCTATCTGGTCTTTCATATTATAATAGAGACAGTAGATCTAGCTGGCCAGTCATAATATAATAAATCAAATCTAGAGACAGTAGATCTAGTTGGTCTGTAATCATACAATAGAGA
>NW_024606193.1:0-7116 GCF_018296145.1 Oncorhynchus tshawytscha | reverse complement strand
TAGTGAGTCTAGTGACTAGTCTGACCTGGTAGTGAGTCTAGTGACTAGTCTGACCTGGTAGTGAGTCTAGACTGTCTGACCTGGTAGTCTAGTGACTAGTCTGACCTGGTAGTGAGTCTAGTGACTAGTCTGACCTGGTAGTGAGTTCTAGTGACTAGTCTGACCTGGTAGTGAGTCTAGTGACTGTCTGACCTGGTAGTGAGTCTAGTGACTAGTCTGACCTGGTAGTGAGTCTAGTGACTAGTCTGACCTGGTAGTGAGTCTAGTGACTAGTCTGACCTGGTAGTGAGTCTAGTGACTAGTCTGACCTGGTAGTGAGTTTCTAGTGACTAGTCTGACCTGGTAGTGAGTCTAGTGACTAGTCTGACCTGGTGAGTCTAGTGACTAGTGAGTAGTGAGTTTAGTGACTAGTCTGACCTGGTAGTGAGTCTAGTGACTAGTCTGACCTGGTAGTGAGTCTAGTGACTAGTCTGACCTGTGACTAGTGACTAGTCTGACCTGGTAGTGAGTCTAGTGACTAGTCTGACCTGGTAGTGAGTCTAGTGACTAGTCTGACCTGGTAGTGAGTCTAGTGACTAGTCTGACCTGGTAGTGAGTCTAGTGACTAGTCTGACCTGGTAGTGAGTCTAGTGACTAGTCTGACCTGGTAGTGAGTCTAGTGACTAGTCTGACCTGGCAGTGAGTCTAGTGACTAGTCTGACCTGGCAGTGAGTCTAGTGACTAGTCTGACCTGGCAGTGAGTGAGTCTAGTGACTAGTCTGACCTGGTAGTGAGTCTAGTGACTAGTCTGAGTGAGTCTAGTCTGACCTGGTAGTGAGTCTAGTGACTAGTCTGACCTGGTAGTGAGTCTAGTGACTAGTCTGACCTGGTAGTGAGTCTAGTGACTAGTCTGACCTGGTAGTGAGTCCATAAGTGACTATGACAGTCAAGTGAGTCCTAGTCCCTGGTATAGTCCATGACATCACAATACCCCATAATGACATCACAATACCCCATAATGACATCACAATACCCCATAATGACATCACAATACCCCATAATGACATCACAATACCCCATAATGACATCACAATACCATCCAATAATGGCCGGGGAGAGTGGAGACCCTCTTCCTTATGGAACATAGAAAATGTCATTATTCAAACACATAATGCAGTATGTCATTGACACAATGCAGAGAGACAGAGAGAGGGAGAAAGATAGATGAGAAGGAGGGGGTGGAGAGGAGAGGAGAGGAGAGGGAGAAAGATAGATGAGAAGGAGGGGTGGAGAGGAGAGGAGAGGAGAGGGAGAAAGATAGATGAGAAGGAGGGAGGTGGAGAGGAGAGGAGAGGAGAGGGAGAAAGATAGATGAGAAGGAGGGGGTGGAGAGGAGAGGAGAGGAGAAAAAGAGGAGAGAGAGAGGAAGAGCAAAACAGACCAGTTGGATGAGGCAGGGTTGTATTACGGTCTATGAGGTCATCAGATATGCATCAGCCGGGTATTGAGCTGGGCTGGTCAGTTATATTATGCAGAGTAAGGAGGGTGCTGGTCAGTTATATTATGTAGAGTAAGGAGGGTGCTGGTCAGTTATATTATGTAGAGTAAGGGAGGGTATTGAGCTGGGCTGGTCAGTTATATTATGTAGAGTAAGGGAGGGTGCTGGTCAGTTATATTATGTAGAGTAAGGGAGGGTATTGAGCTGGGCTGGTCAGTTATATTATGTAGAGTAAGGGAGGGTATTGAGCTGGGCTGGTCAGTTATATTATGTAGAGTAAGGGAGGGTATTGAGCTGGGCTGGTCAGTTATATTATGCAGAGCAAGGGAGGGTATAGGGCTGGTCAGTTATATTATGTAGAGTAAGGGAGGGTATTGGGCTGGTCAGTTATATTATGCAGAGTAAGGGAGGGTATTGGGCTGGTCAGTTATATTATGCAGAGTAAGGGAGGGTATAGGGCTGGTCAGTTATATTATGTAGAGTAAGGGAGGGTATAGGGCTGGTCAGTTATATTATGTAGAGTAAGGGAGGGTATAGGGCTGGTCAGTTATATTATGTAGAGTAAGGGAGGGTATAGGGCTGGTCAGTTATATTATGTAGAGTAAGGGAGGGTATAGGGCTGGTCAGTTATATTATGTAGAGTAAGGGAGGGTATAGGGCTGGTCAGTTATGTTATGTAGAGTAAGGGAGGGTATAGGGCTGGTCAGTTATATTATGTAGAGTAAGGGAGGGTATAGGGCTGGGCTGGTCAGTTATATTATGTAGAGTAAGGGAGGGTATTGGGCTGGTCAGTTATATTATGTAGAGTAAGGGAGGGTATAGGGCTGGTCAGTTATATTATGTAGAGTAAGGGAGGGTATAGGGCTGGTCAGTTATATTATGTAGAGTAAGGGAGGGTATAGGGCTGGGCTGGTCAGTTATATTATGTAGAGTAAGGGAGGGTATAGGGCTGGTCAGTTATATTATGTAGAGTAAGGGAGGGTATAGGGCTGGTCAGTTATATTATATAGAGTAAGGGAGGGTATAGGGCTGGTCAGTTATATTATGCAGAGTAAGGAGGGTATAGGGCTGGTCAGTTATATTATGTAGAGTAAGGGAGGGTATAGGGCTGGTCAGTTATATTATATAGAGTAAGGGAGGGTATAGGGCTGGTCAGTTATGTTATGTAGAGTAAGGGAGGGTATAGGGCTGGTCAGTTATATTATGTAGAAGTAAGGAGGGTATAGGGCTGGTCACTTATATTATGCAGAGTAAGGGAGGGTGCTGGTCAGTTATATTATGTAGAGTAAGGGAGGGTATAGGGCTGGTCAGTTATATTATGTAGAGTAAGGGAGGGTATAGGGCTGGTCAGTTATGTTATGTAGAGTAAGGGAGGGTATAGGGCTGGTCAGTTATGTTATGTAGAGTAAGGGAGGGTATAGGGCTGGGCTGGTCAGTTATATTATGTAGAGTAAGGGAGGGTATAGGGCTGGTCAGTTATATTATGTAGAGTAAGGGAGGGTATAGGGCTGGTCAGTTATATTATGTAGAGTAAGGGAGGGTATAGGGCTGGTCAGTTATATTATGTAGAGTAAGGAGGGTATAGGGCTGGTCAGTTATATTATGTAGAGTAAGGGAGGGCATAGGGCTGGTCAGTTATGTTATGTAGAGTAAGGGAGGGTATAGGGCTGGTCAGTTATATTATGTAGAGTAAGGGAGGGTATAGGGCTGGTCAGTTATATTATGTAGAGTAAGGGAGGGTATAGGGCTGGTCAGTTATGTTATGTAGAGTAAGGGAGGGTATAGGGCTGGTCAGTTATATTATGTAGAGTAAGGGAGGGTATTGGTCAGTTATATTATGTAGAGTAAGGGAGGGTATAGGGCTGGGCTGGTCAGTTATATTATGTAGAGTAAGGGAGGGTGTAGGGCTGGTCAGTTATATTATGTAGAGTAAGGGAGGGTATAGGGCTGGTCAGTTATATTATGTAGAGTAAGGGAGGGTATAGGGCTGGTCAGTTATATTATGCAGAGTAAGGGAGGGTATAGGGCTGGTCAGTTATATTATGTAGAGTAAGGGAGGGTATAGGGCTGGTCAGTTATATTATGTAGAGTAAGGGAGGGTATAGGGCTGGTCAGTTATATTATGTAGAGTAAGGGAGGGTATAGGGCTGTTCAGTTATATTATGTAGAGTAAGGGAGGGGGGCTGGGCTGGTCAGTTATATTATGCAGAGTAAGGGAGGGTATAGGGCTGGTCAGTTATATTATGCAGAGTAAGGAGGGTATTAGGCTGGTCAGTTATATTATGTAGAGTAAGGGAGGGTATTGGGCTGGTCAGTTATATTATGTAGAGTAAGGGAGGGTATAGGGCTGGTCAGTTATATTATGTAGAGTAAGGGAGGGTATAGGGCTGGTCAGTTATATTATGTAGAGTAAGGGAGGGTATAGGGCTGGCCAGTTATATTATGTAGAGTAAGGGAGGGTATAGGGCTGGTCAGTTATATTATGTAGAGTAAGGGAGGGTATTGGGCTGGTCAGTTATATTATGTAGAGCTATAGGGCTGGTCAGTTATATTATGTAGAGTAAGGGAGGGTATAGGGCTGGGCTGGTCAGTTATATTATGTAGAGTAAGGGAGGGTATAGGGCTGGGCTGGTCAGTTATATTATGTAGAGTAAGGGAGGGTATAGGGCTGGTCAGTTATATTATGTAGAGTAAGGGAGGGTATAGGGCTGGTCAGTTATATTATGTAGAGTAAGGGAGGGTATAGGGCTGGTCAGTTATATTATGTAGAGTAAGGAGGGTATAGGGCTGGGCTGGTCAGTTATATTATGTAGAGTAAGGGAGGGTATAGGGCTGGGCTGGTCAGTTATATTATGTAGAGTAAGGAGGGTATAGGGCTGGTCAGTTATATTATGTAGAGTAAGGAGGGTATAGGGCTGGTCAGTTATATTATGTAGAGTAAGGAGGGTATTGGGCTGGGCTGGTCAGTTATATTATGTAGAGTAAGGGAGGGTATAGGGCTGGTCAGTTATATTATGCAGAGTAAGGAGGGTATAGGGCTGGTCAGTTATATTATGTAGAGTAAGGGAGGGTATAGGGCTGGTCAGTTATATTATGTAGAGTAAGGAGGGTATAGGGCTGGTCAGTTATATTATGTAGAGTAAGGGAGGGTATAGGGCTGGTCAGTTATATTATGTAGAGTAAGGGAGGGTATAGGGCTGGTCAGTTATATTATGTAGAGTAAGGGAGGGTATAGGGCTGGTCAGTTATATTATGTAGAGTAAGGGAGGGTATTGGGCTGGGCTGGTCAGTTATATTATGTAGAGTAAGGGAGGGTATAGGGCTGGTCAGTTATATTATGTAGAGTAAGGAGGGTATAGGGCTGGGCTGGTCAGTTATATTATGTAGAGTAAGGGAGGGTATAGGGCTGGGCTCAGTTATATTATGTAGAGTAAGGAGGGTATAGGGCTGGGCTGGTCAGTTATATTATGTAGAGTAAGGGAGGGTATAGGGCTGGTCAGTTATATTATGTAGAGTAAGGAGGGTATAGGGCTGGTCAGTTATATTATGTAGAGTAAGGGGAGGGTATTGGGCTGGTCAGTTATATTATGTAGAGTAAGGGAGGGTATAGGGCTGGTCAGTTATATTATGTAGAGTAAGGAGGGTATAGGGCTGGTCAGTTATATTATGTAGAGTAAGGGAGGGTATAGGGCTGGTCAGTTATATTATGTAGGCTGGTCAGTTATATTATGTAGAGTAAGGAGGGTATAGGGCTGGTCAGTTATGTTATGTAGAGTAAGGGAGGGCGTAGGGCTGGTCAGTTATATTATGTAGAGTAAGGGAGGGTGTGGGGCTGGTCAGTTATATTATGTAGAGTAAGGGAGGGTATTGGGCTGGTCAGTTATATTATGTAGAGTAAGGGAGGGTATAGGGCAGCGAGCAGCAGGCAGTACTTCTAACTGAGGAGGTGATCACTAACTAAGAGCCTCGTCCCCATGGCAGCTGATCCCTTGAATCCTGTTGAGTCTGGAAATCCAGATTGTTCACCATTGTGTCCTATTTCACAATCCTCCTGCAGCTCACACACACACACACACATGCACACACACACACACACACACACACACGCACACACGCTCACACACACACGCTTGATAGGCTCTTTGTCAAGCGCTGTCTTCTCTGTTGATTTGGTCCAGAGCAGAGTAGGACGGGGAGAGAGAGAGTCCCCCTTTGTCTTCTGTTGTCTCCTCCCCCATTCCTTAATCAGCTGGACTAGTATAGTAACACAACTCTCTCTACAGAGTCCTGGTTCCTTTATCAGCTGGACTAGTATAGTAACACAACTCTCCCTACAGAGTCCTGGTTCCTTTATCAGCTGGACTAGTATAGTAACACAACTCTCCCTACAGCTTCCTGGTTCCTTTATCAGCTGGACTAGTATAGTAACACAACTCTCCCTACAGCTTCCTGGTTCCTTTATCAGCTGGACTAGTATAGTAACACAACTCTCCCTACAGCTTCCTGGTTCCTTTATCAGCTGGACTAGTATAGTAACACAACTCTCCCTACAGCTTCCTTCTTCCTGGTTCCTTTATCAGCTGGACTAGTATAGTAACACAACTCTCCCTACAGCTTCCTTCTTCCTGGTTCCTTTATCAGCTGGACTAGTATAGTAACACAACTCTCCCTACAGCTTCCTTCTTCCTGGTTCCTTTATCAGCTGGACTAGTATAGTAACAACTCTCCCTACAGCTTCCTTCTTCCTGATTCCTTTATCAGCTGGACTTGTATAGTAACAACTCTCCCTACAGCTTCCTGGTTCCTTTATCAGCTGGACTAGTATAGTAACACAACTCTCCCTACAGCTTCCTGGTTCCTTTATCAGCTGGACTAGTATAGTAACACAGCTCTCCCTACAGCTTCCTGGTTCCTTTATCAGCTAGACTAGTATAGTAACACAACTCTCCCTACAGCTTCCTTCTTCCTGGTTGTGTAATCTAAGGAACGTGTGTGATTGCGTTCTTTAGAACCAGACACACACACACTACTCCCTGCTGAGATCCTTCACACACACACACACACACACACACACACACACACACACACACACACACACACACACACACACACACACACACACACACACACACACACTACTCCCTGCTAAGAGCCTTATCCTGCAGATCAGTACGGCGAGCTAGATAAAGCTTTAGTCTGCTATAGATACAACACCACTGTCATGTAGATGCTGTAACATCTTTATAAACGACAAGCTAATACCTAGACAAGCTAAGACCTAGACCAGCTAAGACCTACACAAGCTAAGACCTACACAAGCTAAGACCTACTCAAGCTAAGACCTACTCAAGCTAAGACCTACACAAGCTAAGACAAGCTAAGACCTAGACAAGCTAAGATCTAGACAAGCTAAGACCTAGACAAGCTAAGACCTAGACAAGCTAATACCTAGACAAGCTAAGATCTACACAAGCTAAGACCTACACAAGCTAAGACCTACACAAGCTAAGACAAGCTAAGACCTAGACAAGCCAAGACCTAGACAAGCCAAGACCTAGACAAGCCAAGACCTAGACAAGCTAATACCTAGACAAGCTAATACCTACACAAGCTAATACCTAGACAAGCTAAGACCTAGA
>NW_024606192.1:0-7107 GCF_018296145.1 Oncorhynchus tshawytscha | reverse complement strand
TGTCTATGGAAAAGTGCTTATTTCTGTATTTCCATGTTGCAACTTGCTGAAAACTGTCCAGACAGCACAGCAACAATTGGACATCCAGAGTGCATCAAAACATGATTTAGAGCTTGTCTATGGAAAAGTGCTTATTTCTGTATTTCCATGTTGCAACTTGCTGAAAACTGTCCACAATGTTCATTTCATCTTAAATAGACAGCACAGCCACAATTGGACATCCAGAGTGCATCAAAACATGATTTAGAGCTTGTTTATGGAAAAGTGCTTATTTCTGTATTTCCATGTTGCAACTTGCTGAAAACAGTCCACAATGTTCATTTCATCTTAAATAGACAGCACAGCCACAATTGGACATCCAGAGTGCATCAAAACATGATTTAGAGCTTGTTTATGAAAAAGAGCTTATTTCTGTATTTCCATGTTGCAACTTCCTGAAAACAGTCCACAATGTTCATTTCATCTCAAATAGACAGCATAGCCACAATTGGACATCCAGAGTGCATCAAAACATGATTTAGAGCTTGTTTATGGAAAAGTGCTTATTTCTGTATTTCCATGTTGCAACTTGCTGAAAACTGTCCACAATTTTCATTTCATCTTAAATAGACAGTATAGCCACAATTGGACATCCAGAGTGCATCAAAACATGATTTAGAGCTTGTCTATGGAAAAGTGCTTATTTCTGTATTTCCATGTTGCAACTTGCTGAAAACAGTCCACAATGTTCATTTCATCTCATAGCAGCACAGCATTGGACATCCAGAGTGCATCAAAACATGATTTAGAGCTTGTCTATGGAAAAGTGCTTATTTCTGTATTTCCATGTTGCAACTTGCTGAAAACTGTCCACAATGTTCATTTCATCTTAAATAGACAGCACAGCCACAATTGGACATCCAGAGTGCATCAAAACATGATTTAGAGCTTGTTTATGGAAAAGTGCTTATTTCTGTATTTCCATGTTGCAACTTGCTGAAAACTGTCCACAATGTTCATTTCATCTTAAATAGACAGCACAGCCACAATTGGACATCCAGAGTGCATCAAAACATGATTTAGAGCTTGTCTATGGAAAAGTGCTTATTTCTGTATTTCCATGTTGCAACTTGCTGAAAACTGTCCACAATGTTCATTTCATCTTAAATAGACAGCACAGCCACAATTGGACATCCAGAGTGCATCAAAACATGATTTAGAGCTTGTTTATGGAAAAGTGCTTATTTCTGTATTTCCATGTTGCAACTTGCTGAAAACAGTCCACAATGTTCATTTCATCTCAAATAGACAGCACAGCAACAATTGGACATCCAGAGTGCATCAAAACATGATTTAGAGCTTGTTTATGGAAAAGTGCTTATTTCTGTATTTCCATGTTGCAAACTTCCTGAAAACAGTCCACAATGTTCATTTCATCTCAAATAGACAGCATAGCCACAATTGGACATCCAGAGTGCATCAAAACATGATTTAGAGCTTGTTTATGGAAAAGTGCTTATTTCTGTATTTCCATGTTGCAACTTGCTGAAAACTGTCCACAATGTTCATTTCATCTTAAATAGACAGCACAGCCACAATTGGACATCCAGAGTGCATCAAAACATGATTTAGAGCTTGTTTATGGAAAAGTGCTTATTTCTGTATTTCCATGTTGCAACTTGCTGAAAACTGTCCACAATGTTCATTTCATCTTAAATAGACAGCACAGCCACAATTGGACATCCAGAGTGCATCAAAACATGATTTAGAGCTTGTTTATGGAAAAGTGCTTATTTCTGTATTTCCATGTTGCAACTTGCTGAAAACAGTCCACAATGTTCATTTCATCTCAAATAGACAGCACAGCATTGGACATCCAGAGTGCATCAAAACATGATTTAGAGCTTGTCTATGGAAAAGTGCTTATTTCTGTATTTCCATGTTGCAACTTGCTGAAAACTGTCCACAATGTTCATTTCATCTTAAATAGACAGCACAGCCACAATTGGACATCCAGAGTGCATCAAAACATGATTTAGAGCTTGTTTATGGAAAAGTGCTTATTTCTGTATTTCCATGTTGCAACTTGCTGAAAACAGTCCACAATGTTCATTTCATCTCAAATAGACAGCACAGCCACAATTGGACATCCAGAGTGCATCAAAACATGATTTAGAGCTTGTCTATGGAAAAGTGCTTATTTCTGTATTTCCATGTTGCAACTTGCTGAAAACTGTCCACAATGTTCATTTCATCTTAAATAGACAGCACAGCCACAATTGGACATCCAGAGTGCATCAAAACATGATTTAGAGCTTGTTTATGGAAAAGTGCTTATTTCTGTATTTCCATGTTGCAACTTGCTGAAAACTGTCCACAATGTTCATTTCATCTTAAATAGACAGCACAGCCACAATTGGACATCCAGAGTGCATCAAAACATGATTTAGAGCTTGTTTATGGAAAAGTGCTTATTTCTGTATTTCCATGTTGCAACTTGCTGAAAACTGTCCACAATGTTCATTTCATCTTAAATAGACAGCACAGCCACAATTGGACATCCAGAGTGCATCAAAACATGATTTAGAGCTTGTTTATGGAAAAGTGCTTATTTCTGTATTTCCATGTTGCAACTTGCTGAAAACAGTCCACAATGTTCATTTCATCTCATAGCAACTTGGACATCCAGAGTGCAAAACTTATTTCTGTCCATGTTGCAATGTTCATTTCATTTCATCTTAAATAGACAGCACAGCCACAATTGGACATCCAGAGTGCATCAAAACATGATTTAGAGCTTGTTTATGGAAAAGTGCTTATTTCTGTATTTCCATGTTGCAACTTGCTGAAAACAGTCCACAATGTTCATTTCATCTTAAATAGACAGCACAGCCACAATTGGACATCCAGAGTGCATCAAAACATGATTTAGAGCTTGTTTATGGAAAAGTGCTTATTTCTGTATTTCCATGTTGCAACTTGCTGAAAACTGTCCACAATGTTCATTTCATCTTAAATAGACAGCACAGCCACAATTGGACATCCAGAGTGCATCAAAACATGATTTAGAGCTTGTTTATGGAAAAGTGCTTATTTCTGTATTTCCATGTTGCAACTTGCTGAAAACAGTCCACAATGTTCATTTCATCTCAAATAGACAGCACAGCCACAATTGGACATCCAGAGTGCATCAAAACATGATTTAGAGCTTGTTTATGGAAAAGTGCTTATTTCTGTATTTCCATGTTGCAACTTGCTGAAAACTGTCCACAATGTTCATTTCATCTTAAATAGACAGCACAGCCACAATTGGACATCCAGAGTGCATCAAAACATGATTTAGAGCTTGTTTATGGAAAAGTGCTTATTTCTGTATTTCCATGTTGCAACTTGCTGAAAACTGTCCACAATGTTCATTTCATCTTAAATAGACAGCACAGCCACAATTGGACATCCAGAGTGCATCAAAACATGATTTAGAGCTTGTTTATGGAAAAGTGCTTATTTCTGTATTTCCATGTTGCAACTTGCTGAAAACAGTCCACAATGTTCATTTCATCTCATAGACAGCACCACAATTGGACATCCAGAGTGCATCAAAACATGATTTAGAGCTTGTCTATGGAAAAGTGCTTATTTCTGTATTTCCATGTTGCAACTTGCTGAAAACTGTCCACAATGTTCATTTCATCTTAAATAGACAGCACAGCCACAATTGGACATCCAGAGTGCATCAAAACATGATTTAGAGCTTGTTTATGGAAAAGTGCTTATTTCTGTATTTCCATGTTGCAACTTGCTGAAAACAGTCCACAATGTTCATTTCATCTTAAATAGACAGCACAGCCACAATTGGACATCCAGAGTGCATCAAAACATGATTTAGAGCTTGTTTATGGAAAAGTGCTTATTTCTGTATTTCCATGTTGCAACTTGCTGAAAACAGTCCACAATGTTCATTTCATCTCAAATAGACAGCACAGCATTGGACATCCAGAGTGCATCAAAACATGATTTAGAGCTTGTCTATAGAAAAGTGCTTATTTCTGTATTTCCATGTTGCAACTTGCTGAAAACTGTCCACAATGTTCATTTCATCTTAAATAGACAGCACAGCCACAATTGGACATCCAGAGTGCATCAAAACATGATTTAGAGCTTGTTTATGGAAAAGTGCTTATTTCTGTATTTCCATGTTGCATCTTGCTGAAAACTGTCCACAATGTTCATTTCATCTCAAATAAACAGCACAGCCACAATTGGACATCCAGAGTGCATCAAAACATGATTTAGAGCTTGTTTATGGAAAAGTGCTTATTTCTGTATTTCCATGTTGCAACTTTGCTGAAAACTGTCCACAATTTTCATTTCATCTTAAATAGACAGCACAGCCACAATTTGGACATCCAGAATGCATCAAAACATGATTTAGAGCTTGTTTATGGAAAAGTGCTTATTTCTGTATTTCCATGTTGCAACTTGCTGAAAACAGTCCACAATGTTCATTTCATCTCAAATAGACAGCACAGCCACAATTGGACATCCAGAGTGCATCAAAACATGATTTAGAGCTTGTTTATGGAAAAGTGCTTATTTCTGTATTTCCATGTTGCAACTTGCTGAAAACAGTCCACAATGTTCATTTCATCTCAAATAGACAGCATAGCCACAATTGGACATCCAGAGTGCATCAAAACATGATTTAGAGCTTGTTTATGGAAAAGTGCTTATTTCTGTATTTCCATGTTGCAACTTCCTGAAAACAGTCCACAATGTTAATTTCATCTTAAATAGCAACCATTGGACATCCAGAGTGCATCAAAACATGATTTAGAGCTTGTCTATGGAAAAGTGCTTATTTCTGTATTTCCATGTTGCAACTTGCTGAAAACTGTCCACAATGTTCATTTCATCTTAAATAGACAGCACAGCCACAATTGGACATCCAGAGTGCATCAAAACATGATTTAGAGCTTGTTTATGGAAAAGTGCTTATTTCTGTATTTCCATGTTGCAACTTCCTGAAAACAGTCCACAATGTTCATTTCATCTCAAATAGACAGCACAGCAACAATTGGACATCCAGAGTGCATCAAAACATGATTTAGAGCTTGTTTATGGAAAAGTGCTTATTTCTGTATTTCCATGTTGCAACTTCCTGAAAACAGTCCACAATGTTCATTTCATCTCAAATAGACAGCACAGCCACAATTGGACATCCAGAGTGCATCAAAACATGATTTAGAGCTTGTTTATGGAAAAGTGCTTATTTCTGTATTTCCATGTTGCAACTTCCTGAAAACAGTCCACAATGTTCATTTCATCTCAAATAGACAGCACAGCACAGCACAATTGGACATCCAGAGTGCATCAAAACATGATTTAGAGCTTGTTTATGGAAAAGTGCTTATTTCTGTATTTCCATGTTGCAACTTGCTGAAAACTGTCCACAATGTTCATTTCATCTTAAATAGACAGCACAGCCACAATTGGACATCCAGAGTGCATCAAAACATGATTTAGAGCTTGTTTATGGAAAAGTGCTTATTTCTGTATTTCCATGTTGCAACTTGCTGAAAACTGTCCACAATGTTCATTTCATCTTAAATAGACAGCACAGCCACAATTGGACATCCAGAGTGCATCAAAACATGATTTAGAGCTTGTTTATGGAAAAGTGCTTATTTCTGTATTTCCATGTTGCAACTTGCTGAAAACAGTCCACAATGTTCATTTCATCTCAAATAGACAGCACAGCCACAATTGGACATCCAGAGTGCATCAAAACATGATTTAGAGCTTGTCTATGGAAAAGTGCTTATTTCTGTATTTCCATGTTGCAACTTGCTGAAAACTGTCCACAATGTTCATTTCATCTTAAATAGACAGCACAGCCACAATTGGACATCCAGAGTGCATCAAAACATGATTTAGAGCTTGTTTATGGAAAAGTGCTTATTTCTGTATTTCCATGTTGCAACTTGCTGAAAACTGTCCACAATGTTCATTTCATCTTAAATAGACAGCACAGCCACAATTGGACATCCAGAGTGCATCAAAACATGATTTAGAGCTTGTTTATGGAAAAGTGCTTATTTCTGTATTTCCATGTTGCAACTTCCTGAAAACAGTCCACAATGTTCATTTCATCTCAAATAGACAGCACAGCACAATTGGACATCCAGAGTGCATCAAAACATGATTTAGAGCTTGTTTATGGAAAAGTGCTTATTTCTGTATTTCCATGTTGCAACTTCCTGAAAACAGTCCACAATGTTCATTTCATCTCAAATAGACAGCACAGCCACAATTGGACATCCAGAGTGCATCAAAACATGATTTAGAGCTTGTTTATGGAAAAGTGCTTATTTCTGTATTTCCATGTTGCAAACTTCCTGAAAACAGTCCACAATGTTCATTTCATCTCAAATAGACAGCACAGCCACAATTGGACATCCAGAGTGCATCAAAACATGATTTAGAGCTTGTTTATGGAAAAGTGCTTATTTCTGTATTTCCATGTTGCAACTTGCTGAAAACTGTCCACAATGTTCATTTCATCTTAAATAGACAGCACAGCCACAATTGGACATCCAGAGTGCATCAAAACATGATTTAGAGCTTGTTTATGGAAAAGTGCTTATTTCTGTATTTCCATGTTGCAACTTGCTGAAAACTGTCCACAATGTTCATTTCATCTTAAATAGACAGCACAGCCACAATTGGACATCCAGAGTGCATCAAAACATGATTTAGAGCTTGTTTATGGAAAAGTGCTTATTTCTGTATTTCCATGTTGCAACTTGCTGAAAACAGTCCACAATGTTCATTTCACAGCAACCATTGGACATCCAGAGTGCATCAAAACATGATTTAGAGCTTGTCTATGGAAAAGTGCTTATTTCTGTATTTCCATGTTGCAACTTGCTGAAAACTGTCCACAATGTTCATTTCATCTTAAATAGACAGCACAGCCACAATTGGACATCCAGAGTGCATCAAAACATGATTTAGAGCTTGTTTATGGAAAAGTGCTTATTTCTGTATTTCCATGTTGCAACTTCCTGAAAACAGTCCACAATGTTCATTTCATCTCAAATAGACAGCACAGCCACAATTGGACATCCA